>NC_089490.1:290101162-290404193 GCF_036850765.1 Saccopteryx bilineata
ATAGAACAGGGCAGATAGAGGAGAGAGTTAGTGACTTAGAAGACAGGCAACTAGAGGCACTACAGAGAGAAGAGAAGAGAGACTCATGAATTTAAAAAAAATGAGAAAGCTCTACAAGAATTGTCTGACTCCATCAAAAAGAGCAACATAAGAATAATAGGTATATCAGAAGGAGAAGAGAGAGAAAATGCAATAGACAACATATTCAAACAAATAATAAATGAGAACTTCCCAGGCCTGTGGAAAGAACTAAAGCCTCAAATTCAAAAAGCAAACAGAGCACAGATATCTTAACCCTAACAAACTTACTCCAAGGCACATCATAATGAAATTGACACAAACTAATGATAAAGAAAAAATTCTCAAGGCAGCCAGGGAAAAGAAGAATACAACATATAAAGGAAGTCCTATTATATTATCATCAGATTTCTCAGCAGAAACTCTAGGAGCTAGAAGAGAGTGGACCTCAATATATAAAGTTCTGAAAGAGAGGAACTTTCAGCCCAAAATACTATACCCATCAAAGCTATCCTTCAAATACAAAAGAGAAATAAAAACATTCACAGATAGAGAAAAGATGAGGGAATTTGTCACCAGAAATCTCCCACTTAAGGAGATACTAAAGGAGGTTTTCTGACCAGAAACAAAGAACAAAACAAAACAAAACTACAAGTAAAATCTCCATCAAGATCACAATAAAAACAAGACTAATCTGTGACAACAAAAGCAAAGAAGAGGAGAGGACAAAGATTAACAGTAGCAAAGGAGGATGGAGGGCAGAAGCACTCATGAGATAATGTACTACAATGAACATGATATGTATCCTTTCCATAAGTTAATGGTAACCACCCCTGAAAAAACCATTACAGAAGCACATGGCTTGAAAAAAATAAGCAACAGAGGAAAGAAGTATGGATTACAACCAAACAAAAACAAATGATAGAAAAACAAAAGAGGAGAACCAAACAAGATACAAAATTATCAGAAAGCAATATATAAAATGGCAATAGGAAACACTCAAATGTCAATAATTACACTAAATGTAAATGGATTGAGCTCACCAATAAAAAGACACAGAGTAGTAGAATAGATTTAAAAAGAAAATCCAACTGTATACTGCCTACAAGAAACACATCTAAGCTACAAGAATAAAAACAGATTCAAAGTGGAAGTTTGAAAAACAATACTCCTAGAAAATAACATCCAAAAAAAAAGCAAGTGTAGCATATCTAACAATGCTGACTACAAGACAGCAAAGGTAATCAGAGACAAAAACGGTCATTACATAATGATAAAAGGGATGTTGAATCAAGAAGACATAACACTTCTTAATATATATGCACTAAACCAAGGAGCACGAAAATATATAAGACACCTACTGACTGACCTAAAAACAAAAACTGACAAAAATACAATCATACTTGGAAACCTCAATACACCACTGACAGCTCTAGATCATTCATCCAAGCAGAAAATCAATAAAGAAATATTAGCCTTAAACGAAACACTAGAACAATTGGATATGATAGACATCTATAGGACATTTCATCCCAAAGTGCTAGAGTTTACATTTTTCTCTAGTGTACATGAAAAATTCTCAAGAATTGACCATATGTTGGGCCACAAAAGTAACATCAACAAATTCAGAAAGATTGAAATTATACCAAGCATATTGTCTGATTATAAAGCTTTGAAACTAGAATTCAACTGCATAAAAGAGGTAAAGAAACCCACAAAAATGTGGAAACTAAATAACATACTTTTAAAAAGTGAGTGCGTTAAAGAAGAAATAAAAGCAGAGATCAAAAGATACATACAGACAAACAAAAATAACAATACGACAGATCAGAATCTATGGGATGCAGCAAAAGCAGTAATTAGAAAGACATTCATATCACTACAGACCAAGTAAACCACTTAACTTCACATCTTAAGGAACTAAAAACAAAAGAACAAAGGCAACCCAAAACCAGCAGAAGAAAGGAAATAATAAAAATCAGAGCAGAAATAAACGAAATAGAGAACAGAAAAAGTATAGAAAAAAATTTATAAAACAAGGAGCTGGTTCTTTGAAAAGATCTACAAAATTGACAAACCCTTGGCAAGACTCACTAAGAAAAAAAGAGAAAGGACTCATATAAACAAAATCCAAAATGAAAGAGGAGAAATCACCACTGATATCATAGATATACAAAAAATTATTGTAGAATACTATGAAAAACTAAATGCCACCAAATTTAACAATCTAGAAAAAATGGATAAATTCCTAGAACAGTACAATCTTCCTAGACTGAGTCATGAAGAGCAGAAAGCCTAAACAGACCTATAAGTAGGAAGGAAATAGAAACAACTATCAAAATCCTCCTCAAAAATAAAAGTCCTGGGCCAGATGGCTATACTAGTGAATTTTATCAAACATTCAAAGAAGACTTGGTTCCTATTCTACTCAAAGTCTTCCAAAAAACTGAAGAAGAAGCAATACTGTCAAACACGTTTTCATAGGCCAACATAACCCTCATACCAAAACCTGGCAAGGACAACACACACAAAAAAAGAAAACTAGAGAACAATATCTCTAATGAATACAGAGGGGCACAAAGAACACCAGATAGAAGATGACAGAAGACAATTTGACTTTGAGTAATGAGTATGCAACATAATCAAATGTCAAAATAATCTGGAGATGTTTTCTCTGAACCTATTTACCCTGATTAATCTATGTCATCCATTAAAATTAATAATAATAAAAATTATATTTATTTATTCATGTATTATATCCAATCAAATGTTCTTCAACTTTGTTACCTTTGTGTGTACATCTTCCTTATAATTTCTCCCAAATATTTCTGAGCTCTGTTTTCTCTACTTGCTTCTATTAGTGTCTAAACTTCTATTGACTTCATTTTTATATTGTCCTTACTCAAGGTGTTTTTTTGTTGTTGTTTGTTTTTTCCCCCGAAGCTGGTAACGGGGAGAGACAGTCAGACAGACTCCCGCATGCGCCTGACCGGGATCCACCCGGCATGCCCAGCAGGGGGCGATGCTCTGCCCACCAGGGGGGGATGCTCTGCCCCTCTGGGACGTCGCTCTGTTGCGACCAGAGCCACTCTAGCGCCTGGGGCGGAGGCCAAAGAGCCATCCCCAGCTCCCAGGGCCATCTTTGCTCCAATGGAGCCTCGCTGTGGGAGGGGAAGAGAGAGACAGAGAGGAAGGAGAGGGGGAGGGGTGGAGAAGCAGATAGGCACTTCTACTGTGTGCCCTGGCCGGGAATCGAACCCGGGACTTCTGCACGCCAGGCCGACACTCTACCACTGAGCCAACCGGCCAGGGCCTCCTTACTCAAGTTTTATTGCATACTAAATAGTTTTTATTTTCTTAAAGAGACCATCCATTGGCTATTTCTATTATCTCTGAAAACCAGTTCCTACTGCCCACTAGAATTTGTCAGCAAAAGATATTTTAAAAAGACTACTTCTAGTTTTGGCTTTTTTATTAATATATCTGCTTATTTCTCCATGTTTATTTGATAGCCAACCCTTTGAGAGAAGTGACTAATAGCTTTTAATTTCTAGGTTTCAAGCTATTAGAACTATCAAAAATCCCAATTTTGTTGTTTGTTTTTTTGAGATGATGTCCTACTTCCTTAGTTACACTAATATCAGTCATTTTACCTCATGAAATGATATTTTGTGATTCATGACAACTCATTTAGTTTGTTGAAGGTAATGTGTGTATGTGAGAGAGAGAGTGTATGTGTGTGTGTGTGTGTGTGTGCCCATGTTTTTTATGTGCAAAAATTTGGAAAAAATCTCAAACCTCTTTTGTTACTATCAAGCTTTTTCTTTCCCTATTCTCACTTAAATCCATTTTGATCAGGCATTAGGGGACATTTTTCATAAAATTTTCTTGTCAAATTCAATATTTATCCTTATACTTTTAGGTTGAATAGTCAATTTTTAGTCTTTATCTGACATGCCATTAGCAGTGTTTGACACACTTAATCTCTTCGCACTCAGTGATTCACTTTTTTATCACTTCGATTTAAGATTTAATTCCTATATCACTGACTGCTTCCTTTTAGTTTTATGTGTTACATTTTTCTTTCTTCCCAACATGTTAATGTTGAAATATTCTAAGTTTCAGTCTTCTTTTCTCTTTCCCAAATAATCCACTATTTGCATTATTTTATGTCTCATGATTTCAAATACATCTGTTACCTAGAGACTCCTAAATTAACATGCTCAAAGCTCTAGACTGAAAAGTTCAATTATTTTTTCAATGCTTATTTATATATTTAATAAACTTCTCAGACTTAGCATATACAATTGAAAGTTGCCTTTTTTTTTTTTTTAATATACTCTATCCATAGGCTTTCCTATCCATGTGAATGGCAAATCTATCCTTTGTTGCTCAGGATAAACAAATGTTCTTCGATTCCACATTTTTCTTCTCACTTCATATCTCATCTACAGGCAGACACTACTGGATTCAGCATCAGAAGAGTTCCAGAATTTGACTGAAAGAAACTGCCATTATCCCTTTTTTATAATTACCATAACCCATTTATTCCTAGTGTTCTATTATTGGAATGACAGTGACATGGGAGTTATTTACAGTCGACTGTTCAAGGTCTGATTTTTCACACATGTCTGCCTCCTGAGGGTACATGTTATCACCTGGTGCACACAGTGAATCACCAGTGCAGATAGATACTGGCATGCTGAGAGTTTCTTAAAAAGTGATGTGAATTTCCAAAAAATTTTTGGAGAACTTTCAAAAATTTCTACCTCAAGCATAAATGTGTTTATGAAAGAACTTCTAATTAATTTCAATGACTGTTCCTCCTGCACTTCCAGCCTAATTTCAGCACAGCAGAAGAGCTAATCATTTCTGCTGTAGACTATATGTTTGGGTCCTTTCAGAATTCCTATATTGAAACTTAATTCTCAGTGTGATAGGATTTGGAGTTTGGGTCTTGGGAGGTAACACACATGAATAGAATAAGTCCCTATAAAAGACACCACAGAAAAATCTCTCATTTATTTCTCACATGAAGACACAGCAAGAAAATGGACATTTGAGAGCTAGAAACTGGGCCCAGACTAAATACCAAATCAGTAAGCACCTTTTCCTTGGATTTTTCAGCCTCCAGAACAGTGAGAAATAAATTTCTATTTTTATAAGCCACCCAGTCCATGGGAATGTATGGTAGAAGCCCAAGCAGAATAAGACATCATCTGCTTAAAACAGGGGTCCCCAAACTATGGCCCGCGGGCCGCATGCGGCCTCCTAAGGCCATTTATCTGGCCCCCGCTGCACTTCCAGAAGGGGCATCTCTATCACTGGTGGTCAGTGAAAGGAACATAGTTCCCATTGAAATACTGGTCAGTTTGTTGATTTAAATTTACTTGTTCTTTATTTTAAATATTGTATTTGTTCCCATTTTGTTTTTTTACTTTAAAATAAGGTATGTGCAGTGTGCAAAGCGATTTGTTCATAGTTTTTTTTATAGTCCGGTCCTCCAACAGTCTGAGGGACAGTGAACTGGCCCCCTGTGTAAAAAGTTTGGGGACCCCTGGCTTAAACCAATCAATGTCTTTCTGTGCTAGATATTATCTTTCTGCTCTTATACACTTTTCATTGTACCACAGGGGCTGAAGTCCCTAACCCTTATTACCTAGACTTACTTAAAAATCAAGCTTCAGGTTAAATGTTGCTAATGAAATTACTCACAAAAATCTGGAAAGTAAAGGGGAATAAAAACGTATTTGTTTAATTGCTGCTGTGGACATGCATGTTTTCAATAAGGCAAAACGGTTTTTCCAGTAGCTTTCAGCCATCTAATAATTGTCTACTTTGGAGTGGAAAGCAATGGATACCATAATCATTGTTTTTCTGTGATTCCTACAGTGTCCAGTAGTTGAAACTTAAAAATATCATCTTTGAGCATTCTTCCTGATACCTTTTTGTCATCAAAATCCTTGTATTAAAACCTTATTTGAAAAACAGTATAACTTGGGTTTTCTCATTTGACTTTTTCTTGATGGAGTACTAGGTGTTTGAAATGTTTTCACAGAATAGAGTATCATAAATAGAACTATGGAACTGTATGTATGACTTGGTTTGCTTTCAAATTAGAGTCTGATCATCAGTAGTAAATTGGCTTTGGCTAGACAAATACTGCAGAATGTTTAGATACATAGGTGCTTATTATAGAAAAAAGGGAAAAATGGAAGCCTTTGGAACTCTTCTGTTCTAAGAAAATAATAAATCAAAAGCAATGTACCAAAGCTGACAGATTGCAAACATCATTGCCAAACTCAAAGACCTGAAAAAATCAGATCTTTCCTGTCACTTTCTCTGAATTTCCCTATGTGATTTCTAAATAGATAGTGATAAATGAGTATGCATTATTGTTATTTTTATCAGGTGTTGACTTCAGTGTCACCTGCTGTGCTAGTTATTTTATCTTCACTGGATTCAATCAACCAAGCCTTGGTCTCTTGGTATAAAAATGTTGTTTTGTTTTCTTTATCAAATAGGAAATGCCACCAGAGGTCATGTATTCTTATATCATAAAGACATTAGTATAACCTTACTGTCTAAGTTCAGGGCTATTATAGTTCTACATCTCCCTGTCATTAGCAGGCTTACCCTTATCTTGACCTTTTACTGTTACACAGGATATTGTGCTGCTCTATTTCGTTGGTGACAACTGATTGGAGCTTGTAAGCAAGAAGTAGCAAATGCTTTTGTAAGTTGTTAACACAATATATCTACCAGAAGGTAGGATAAAATCCCAGAGAAAATTTAGAGACCCTGCACCTCCGAAAGAATAATTGCCGACCTGCTTAGATTTATAGAGACAACATTTATCACATATGCATGTGTTGCTTTGAATTATTTTTGAGGGTCCCCATGAGAGTAACACTTTTAAGTGGATATCAGAGCTATGGTACTTGATAATAGTACAGCCCATAGTACAGGAGCTATATTAAGCCCAATTGAAACATCACTGTCCAGTATCTAAGGATTAATAGACAAAATAGCTTTACACCGTGTTCTTATAGAATGTAAACACTTAATAATGGTAAACCAAGTAAACAGGTATTTCTTCACTTTTCCCTAATGAACTGGGTATTATCTGATCCAGTGAGTCATAAGATCAGACTGTGCCACTGAACTCCATAATTGTCTGAAATAGGCATTTATGAAACTGGGCTCTAACAGGCCTTGACATTTTCTATTAAATTATACAAACAAGTCACTCAAACTCCCAGGGCAGTTACTTGTATTTCATTGTTACCTGTTCTTCAACCACACCTATGGCCTCATGAGGAGCTCCTTATGCATAAGCACTGGACCTAAAACAAACAAACAAAAGGTGAGGGCTTGATTTATGAATAATTATACCTAAGATGCAAATTCTATGTAGAGTGAAGTATTACAACACTACTAAGGGTATATCTAATTGCCCCGGTCAAGAGTAAACACTCTCATTCCTTTTGAAATTTTTTAGATATTAAATCTCTTTTGTTCTTATATCAGAAACTGAGTATATTGGTATATATCAGTAACTCAAAACTAAGGTGGTTTTTTTTATCACTATAATTTGTTAATTATGGTTAAAAATTTGTCTTAGACATAAGAAGTAAATCATCTATTTCTAAAATATTATTTTATTATACTGTCATTATCTTTGCTTTTCATGACCATTGTTTTGAACTGTAACTATGCACAGAAAACTATGATCTTTTATCATTAAAATTATGTATGCTATATGAAGCTCTTGATATATACATTATTCTCCCTCAATTTGGAATTGTAAATATTTCATGGAATGTCTTACCTCAATGACAGTATGAAGAAGGTATAAATCTTATAATACACAGTCTCTCTTTTGAGCTAACAGTTAAAGTTCTTATTATATATTAATAATCAAAAGTTGTTACTGTGTTACCCTGTGGCATAAATAATATATGGAAATATATTTGTGCTAGTACAGAAATTACATAAGTATACCTTTATAACTGGAAATAAAGTAATGGATTGTGTGTGTGTTTTAGTCAACGAGCACATATTGCTTATAGTTAATTTTTCAAAATATTGGTTACTATTTGTGTCCAAAATGATAATAGCTTGTAGTTTCTTCAAGACTAAAATAAAATAGTCACCGTCCATGTCATATTTATCTCACTTGGGGATTTGAAAAATGCATTAATTCCTAGCATCAATATATTTTAAGTCACTGCTCTTTGAAGTTTCTCAAAGAAAATTTTAAGGTTTGTAGGAATGTCAGACTCTAGTATTTAAGCTTAGTTATTTGAAAGTAATTTTTAAATGTACATATAACCTTTTCTCCTTTTTTATAAGGTTTAGAGATGTCTGAAACATTATATGCAGTTCCTGAAACATATACATTCAATTCACATTTGCTGACTGAAAAAAAACAAAACAAAGAAGGTACTCTATTGATATACAGTCTTGAAAGATATTTCTTTAGAGATCAGAATGGCACTGATCCTAAAAGTGTTACTATGAAATAAAACAGGGGCAGCAATTGACAGGAAGTACATGAAGATGAAATAAAATCTTGGTATTTTTATATGAAATATGATATAAAATGAAAAGTTCTGTACTAATATAACTTAGGCCGAGTACCTAGAGGAGAAAGACGACTATTTCTCTTCCTGACAAATAGGGTGGTTGAAGTGCACAGAAGAGTAAATGACTTTTCCAATTTCTTCTAGGAAGTTAGAAATACAACCTAGGGAAAATCCTTAGATTTAAGTTCTCAATAGATTAAGCACAAAGAAGTGCTGTTATATTTCTTGATTTAAAAAAAATGGAGGCATGGACTTAAGTTCAGAGAGTAAGTTATTGGTTTTTACTGAAAAGAGGTTATAATCTGAACAGTTTCAGGACAGGAGTACCTACTAGGCCCCCAAACTTTTGCAGTAGAATTTTAGAGGTGATTGACAGTTTTACTCTTGCTCCATTCTTTTTTTTTTTTTAAGCTGGAAACGGGGAGAGACAGTCAGACAGACTCCCGCATGCGCCTGACCGGGATCCACCCAGCACGCCCACCAGGGGCGACGCTCTGCCCACCAGGGGGCGATGCTCTGCCCCTCCTGGGTGTCTCTCTGCCGCGACCAGAGCCACTCTAGCGCCTGGGGCAGAGGCCAAGGAGCCATCCCCAGCGCCCAAGCCATCTTTGCTCCAATGGAGCCTTGGCTGTGGGAGGGGAAGAGAGAGACAGAGAGGAAGGAGGGGGAGGGGTGGAGAAGCAAATGGGCGCTTCTCCTATGTGCCCTGGCCGGGAATCGAACCCGGGTCCCCCGCATGCCAGGCTGACGCTCTACCGCTGAGCCAACTGGCCAGGGCATCTTGCTCCATTCTTGATTCACAAGAGTTGGAAGAAGAATACAGTCATGAGAGATTCTAGACATTCACTCCTTCTTGATAGAAAATTTCATTAACTTTTGCACACTAATCTTTACCTTCATTTCTTATGTCTGCACATTGCTTAAGTAGTGACAACAAGGCTTCAAAATAAAAATAAATTCTAGTTTATTGTTTATTCTCATTCTTTAATCTTTCTATTTTATATTCTTCACTCATTACACACATACAAACACACTCTCACACATGTGTATACATTTTTCTTCATAGATTTAGTAATATTCCATCTTTCCAAGAAGATACATATATATCAAGTAGTTAAGAACAAGCTTTTTAAGAACTAGAGTTAATGTTAAGGCTACTAGATTTTCTACCATCTACTATTTGTGACATTCTCAGCAAGACTGACCTAAGAAATGTTGCTATGTTGAATCAATGATATGAAAGTTTTTCTCATTTTATAATTAGTAGTGGAAATTTATGCCATCCATATACCAAATGTTTCAAAAGAAGGTAAAAAGTAATTCCAGAAAATTTTATGTTTTTGTTTTTGCATTCTTCAGTTTGATTAATAAGAAAGTACATTGTCTTTGAATCTCATTAGACCACCACATATTCATATCAATGTGTACATTCAAATGTTATTACTATATTCTAAATTAATTGTTATTTATAATTAAAATATTTTAAAAATTTGTTGCATATATATGTATATGGTTTAATATTTAATTAACACAGGTAAGTTTCTTTACCATATCCTGAAATAATACTATGCAATGCATGACTTTAAAGTAAACCAGTTATAATAATTTTTTTTTACTAACATTTTTACTTCTTATAGTACATTAGGCAGACAACAGCTAAAACAGACTGAAACTCCTGAGTATAAAAACTTGAAACTTTAAATTGTCGGTGGAAATTGGTTCATTTTTTTTTATTTCACCTCATATTCATGGTATGTGTAATTGCTGTTTTGCACTGCTGACCATTGTGCATGATTTTGCTTTTTTTTTTTTTTTTGCCATGGTTAATGTAAGTATATTGTTTTAAATAACTTCTATAGATTCTTGGGGGGGGGAACATCTTATTGTAAATAACAAAATCATGTCCCTTTTTATTGCCTAGAAAATTCAACAACTGTAGAAAAAATAAAAGATAAAAATAACTTCCTAATTTCCATGTTTTTCTTTGTACAATTATAACTTAATTATTTGTACAATTGTTGAAGCCTATTATTATCCCATGACATAAACATAGATCTGTATTTTGTTATATCATCAGCACATTAGAGTGTCTGGTATAATGAAATCTTCAACTTATTAAATGTATATGCAAAGTAAATTTGACTCACAGAAGGGTAACATTACAAAGCACAAACTGTATAGTAATTCTCAGGTGACTATATGTGTCCTCTTGCCTATAACAGTCCTAGATCTCAAATGAAATCTTCAACTTATTAAATGTATATGCAAAGTAAAAGTTGACTCACAGAAGAGTAACATTATAAAGCACAAACTGTATAGTAATTCTTAGGTGACTATATGTGTCTTCTTGCCTATAACAGTCCTAGATCTCAATTGTCTCAAGAAAATCATGGAGAGCATACCTCTTTCTCTCTCCAGGTGACTCAATCTGGATGAGAAATAAGATGATCTCCTTATTCTGTCTTTATCCACCTTGTATTCTAAGTGTTTTTATACTTACCCACTACTTTAATTCTTAACAGAGCCCTAAGCACTAGGAACTGTTGGTATCCCTAATAAACAGACAAAGCAGTTGAGTTATAGGAGGTTTTATCTATACTTTTGGAACATGGAAGACCTAAGGTTCAAATTCAGGTTGTTTGTCACTAGAGCCCACACTCTTAAATCCCTATGTAATGCTGATCAATGTGTTTCATAAACATCACCCAGGGTGCTGATGCGTTAGTGGCAATGAAATAAAAATAAGAGTTTGAATTATTCTACAAGGAATAATGGACAAACCACATGGAGGTGAAAGAGTGGGACCCTCAGATCCACATACTGTCCTTTATATATGCTCTCTTTTCCATTCTGGTTCTGATTCATTGTCAGTTAGTGAAATCTGCCCATGAGCTTATGTTCTTGGCTTGGTCAGCTCCAGGCAGTGCATCTTTAGTTTTTGACCATGTACTGAGTCTTAAAGGAGCTTAGTATTCCCTTCCAAGTGAAGCAGATTTTTTCCAGTTCATATATGACCAGGATAGCCCATCCAGGAGGATTTCAAGATTATCTTTTCCTTCTTCCTTTATTGTAATAAGTTCCTATTGCAGTATAGACCAGGTTACCAAGGATTTATTATCTTATAATTTCTGTGGGTCAAAAGACTAGGCACAGCCAAACTTTTTTTCTACAATATTTGTAGAAATATTTACAACTGTAACACAATATCAGGGTTGTTTGGGCTATTCATATATGACCGTTGGATATTCATTCACTACAACAATAATGCATTTGTGTAGATACATACAGAGAAAGAGATTTAGACTTTGTCATATTCTGAAGTTAGAAGTAACCATTGCTTCTCTGGTTGACTAAACATCTATTATAAGAGATAAAAAAAAAGACCTTAAATAGACATTTCCATGGCTTTGTAAGCCAAACTTTACTTAGGATAGCTGCTTTGGACATCACTTTCAGTCAAATAAACACAATAACTTTGTAGAATAACAATGAGTTCTATTTCTAAACTGGTTGTCATAAAGCTACTAAACATTTTTATCACCAGTACCTGAACTAGTAGGTCAGTATGTTCGACTCTTTTTAGCCTCATTCTCATTTTTCACTAACTCTTGCATATATTTGTTAAAATGAAAAATAGAAAATATCTCTTTGCCTAATAGCTTCTTTTTTCCAACAGAGATGGCAAGCATCAACATATTTTTATTCTATTTGCTAGATTTAATTTCTTAATTTTACTGAAAATATTTTCATTAGAGATCTTTCATATTCAATATTTGACTAGTACAGAAGTATTACTGTTGTTTCTAAGCTGCTCAATGGTTGACAAAAGACTTTTCTGAGAAAATAACCTTTAATCTGATGCTTAAAAGGAACAGAGTTTTTAAAAATGAATAAATTATACAGAAGTCCTTCCAGAGAGAGAGAAGAGTGAGTGTGAATGGCCTGAGGCAAAAATGAATTTGATCTAGCTGAGCATATGAATTAAGGCCATGAGCTAGAGTAATGAATAAGGGGAGTTACAGCCTGAGTGGATACTTGGTATTTTTGTAAGGATTTTTAAACCTATTCTGAGAGACTGGGAGGCCATTCAATGGTTAAAGCAGGTTAAAGACAAGACAAAATTTACACTGGTAACCTTATCTACTGTGTGGGAAGTAGTGACTACGTGAAGCAGCTATTAGTAGTTATTAGAGCAAGAAATTATGGATGCTCAGGAAACTGAAATAGTTGGAGAGAAATGAATTGATATGATTATATCAAGATGGTAGAAAAGAAATCACTTTGTAAATTTTTCTTGAGTAAGAAAAGATGACCAAAAGAAAGAAGTTGAGGATAATTCCTAAGGTTCTAGCACATACATGTTTTAGTTTCTAGACTAAAGAACAGTGAAAATAAGGATTGAATGTCATGATTTTAATATTTGTGGTTAAACTTAGATGTAATAAACAGCGTATGACACCACATAGCCAAAGTATCACAGTAACTCTGAAAATTACAATCTTGCATCTATGAGTTATAATTATAGACACAGATTCAAAGATAATAACTTATCATTTATAAATTTTCTGACATCTATCTGTTCCTTGCTGCTTACTTTTGTTTTTTCTAGCTGTCTACTAAGCTACTGTATACTCCCTTTTATAGATTATAAGGAAATAATGTGTGCACATTTGTGTGCCAAACTCATTACATATTTATCCAGTATTCAAGAAAAAATAAATAAAAATCAGCCTACCTCCAAAGAGACAGTGAATGCCATAAAATGGTAGTGTGGAAATATCAGACTTGCCCACGCCATAGTCAGTCTGTTTTCTTTATGAAAATCTTTAAAACACATTGCTTTAATCTCATCTTAAATAATGCTTTTGATCCAAAACTTCCAAAGTCTATGTATTTTACTAAACTTTATATTGAAATTCTTATGAGTTGACTTTTCAGATAGTAGCTTTGATAACAGTTTTTATTGTTCAATTATATCAAATATTCACAGTCACTGAAGAGACTCTGAAAAACAAGTAGATTTTAATTCTTTGATGAAGGGAAGCTAGAATTTTGACTTTTCTAATGCTATTATTGATCAGATTAAATTAATAGCTAAAAGTTTAATAATTTTGTCTAATTGTTCATTCTAGGTTTGGTTTAAATAAAATGCTATTACTCCATTTGTATTGCTAGCACTTTATTTTATTCCCTCCAATAACATAATATTGTCTTGAAAATGATTATGGCTTCCTCATTTTTCTTTTATTACTTTCTATGTGCTCACTCTAATCTATTTCATATATATATATATATATATATATATATATATATATAGTTATGATTTTGAAATGCCAATCTGATTTTGTATATTCATGCTTGAATTGTTCATAGCCTGAGGATAAAGTTGAACGTGCTTAGCTTGCCAGAAAATCCCTTGATGGCCTCCATTAAATTTCAGTCGCTTTTCTCTGTGTGTTCCTTCAGCACTAGAGCATCCTTCAGGTGGCCATATTCTAGATTCCCTTGGATAGTCCTGGTTTGTGCCTGTTCTCCCAAGTTTATGTCTCCTTCAGAATTTTCCTGAATTTGTTCTTTTTTAACAAAGCATTTTTTAACATGTGAATTAAAATAGCATAAATGGGTTTAAATAAATAATTAAATTCTATTTCCAGTTTCTTCTGTCTTGTAGTGACAGAAATTCATGTTCAACAAACAAATGATTACTAGGAAATGACTAATGATAGCACTTCTCTCTTCTCTGGATATGCTCTAAAAACATCCTAACTAATACTTCAAGGTCAATATGTAGGGTGTGTTACTAAAACAAAATGGTCAGAGTTACAAATGGTTAAGGACATCTTACCTTTTGCAGTTAGGGAGAATCTTCTATTTTGTTTCTGGCCATTTGACATACCAGTCTACATTGTTGTGGTTCATGATATGTCCAGCAAGATACAAGAAACCACTAAGCCACTAGATGACAAAGGCACTCAGAAACATAGGGAATTGTAAATTAAGTATATAAATCAAAATATGTAGAAAACTGAACCTTCCTTCTTTTTCAACAATAACCTGTTTAAATAATGTTATGTGATTACTGGAGCAGATTTCATTTCTAAAAGTAAGTATCTCTTCATCCTCTTGAATCTGGGCAGATCATGAAACTGCTTTGACCCATAGAATATGGCAGTTCAAGTCATAGTTTTTAGGTAGTCTGGCAGTTTCTGGTTCTTGGTTATTGGAGGGCTCACTCTCAGATCTCAGGCCCCACGCTATGAAAGGCCCAAGCTACATGTTTAGGGGAAACATTGGGTGTGCTTGTCAACTTCCTCAGCTAGGTTCCCAGATAACAACTTTATCAAATGCCATTTTGGTGTTCCAGCCTGGTTGAGACTTCAAATGACTCAGTCCTTGCCACTATCTGACTGCATTTGCTAGGAAAAAAACCACTACTTGAATGAAGTCAAACAAGCAAGCAAAATGATGATAATTATAATAATAATAATAATAATAATAATAATAATGAATTGGTTTTAACCACTAAATTTAGCAGAAGTTTATTATGAAATGGCAAATAACCAAACCAGCTACTGTCTCCACAATAGCTCCATCACATTTTACATGCATATATTTGTATTTTTCAAATACAGTTTACATTTAATATTATTTTGTACTAGTTTCAGGTGTACAGCATAGTGATTTAACAATTATATATTTTAAAATATGTACCCCCCTGATATTTCTAGGACCCACCTGGCGCCATAGTGTTACTGCAATATTATTGACTATATTCTCTATGCTGTACTTTTACATTCTTGTGACCGTTTTGTCACTACCAATTTATACTTCTTAAACCTTTTACCTTTTTGATAAAGCTTTTTTTATCCTTTTGACTATAAGTTATGTTAGAACATCCATAGTCACTTTATTATCATTTGAGCCCTCCCACAAACCTTTCCAAATCCCTAGATCAGAGTTGGTCTTTACTGGATACTTGTTGAACAAGTGAGTGAAGAAATTGTATGGAACTTGCATGCAACTTAACTCTAGGATTTCTTCAAATATTTATAACCCTTAACTTAATAAATCATCACTTGCATGCTTTTAAAGCTCTCTAACCACACAATTCCATTTCAAACTTATGTTTAAGCCATGCTACTCCCACTGTCCAGCATAGCCTTTATTTTCTGATGCCTGGTGAATTCACTACCCATTAATGTTTAACAATAGTGTTAAACTACCAAAGTAATCTCCTTTTTTAAGTATACTGCTGATGGTATGCATTGATCTATGGTTTTACTCATCACATTATGTTTTAAATGCTTATATTGTTCTATCTTTTTTAAAATGTAGAAAGATTGAGATAGACAATGTATATTAATAAACAAAGATAAATAAAAATATAAATGCATAAAGATATTTAAAAATCAGCACCTTAAATATTTCAGAAAAGATTCGTGCTAGTTTGGAAGATTGTTGAAGCCTAATAGAATGATTCATGAAAACTGAACTCCAAATACTGACATTTTATGAATATGCTATATATTTTATGTTGTTAAATATTCTAAATTCTGTTTGGCTTCACATTTTTCATAAAGTGAAGGAATAAAAAAGAAAATTATTTAATTTCAATATATTTAATTTATATGTTAAAAGCTATGAAAGAGAAATAAATGCCTAATTCATTTAATAATCTATAATTTGGGGGAATCACTTACGTTGGAATTTAATTCTCAATTTTATACAAACATAAAAATCATAAAAACTATGTATGTACAAGATTCTGTTGTTATTTTATTCTGGAAGCTTTTAGAAGTCTTTCTGAGATTTTATCTTTTTAAAGAAATATCAAAACAATGAAAATTAAATGATTAGAAACCAAAAGTCAAGCTTCTCCAACTTTTTAAAAATATTTTGATTATTTTACTGGTTTATTTAATATGGTTTAAAAATTATTTTTTGAGATGGGGCATTTTGTTTTTATATTTTTATAATGGCTTGTGTTTAAATTTTAGTTTCTTGATTTGAATAAGTTAAAAGTGTGATAGAATGTCTGCATGTGTCAATTATTTTATATATAAGCCACATAAAAATTACCATTTAAAATTTATTCCACCATGCATTAAATTCTTCATATATTTTTCTGAAATAGACCTGAGCTACAGCATATATATTTTTTAAAATTTTGGGATCACAGTGATGGTATACAGAATTTTTCATGAGATTAATTTTACAAGTTTACATTTATAATGACACTAGTTTTTAAGTTCTCTGTCAAAAATGTTTTCTCAATTTTATAAAAAAGCAACATGCCAACAATTATATTATATTAAATGTTAGGTCTTTTTAGTAAAAACAACCTAAAAGGCAATAAAACAAATATCTAAGGACTAGCAGATCATTATATAAGGGAATTATACTTTCTGGGAGGATTATTTGTTCAAATATAACATCTGCTGAAGTGTTTTTCTCTTGATTTTTTGTATAAATAAATATAATTTACAAGTACAAAGTGTTTTATTACTAATAAAATAACCCAGTCAAAAAAACAAAACTGCAACTTTATTTTGGAAAATGGACATAACAAGAATCTGAGCACCATCATCAAAGACATCTGCTTTTATCTGTTTTGCTACATTTTCATACCTGAGATTGCAAGTAGTAGTTTATTGTAAATGCATTGTAGAAAATTATAGCTTTCAATAAGGCTAGAAATTTCCAAAACATCAGAGAATAATGTAACGCTTTATAAGGAATGCTAAATGAAATAAGTCAAACAAAGATAAAATACCATATAATTTCACTTATATGCAAAATTTTAGAAACAAAATAAATGAACAAAGAAAAAATAACCAAACTCACAGATACAGGGAAGAAAACTGATGGTCACGAGATGGGGTAAGGATTAAGGTTATGACAAAAAAAAGAAGATTAAGTATAAATTGCCAGTTATAGAAATAGTAAGGTATAGGATATAAAGTAAACAATATTGTATTAACTGTGTAATGTATGGTGCCAGATGAGTACTAGACTTATCAGGACCATTACTTCATAAGGTATATAAATGTCTAGTCACTATGTTGTACACTTGAAACTAATATAATATTTTATGTCAAGTATAATTTAATAATAAATTTAAAAATAAAAATGAGGCTTCAAACTCAAAAAATATTAATTATTAAGACAACTTATTTATAAACAAAAACTTAAAAAAATATGTTCTATTAAAATGATATATATGCTAAAATAAAACATGTTACACCCCAGGAGACGGACCACAGCAAACCCAAAGTGAATTTTATAAGTTTTATTGCAAAGCTGCGCAGGGACTGCAGGCAACCCATGCAAGGGAGCACTGCAGCCCCGAGCTTCTAAAATGGCTCCTTTTTATAGGGTGGCTATCTAGGCTGAGCAAGCATTTACAGAAGCAGATGTGGCAGTTAGCTATTTGCTAGAGAGGTTGCGCGCAGCATAGCAATAGGGGGGGGTGTAAGTGGAAAATTTCAAACATAAACTTTCTCTGACTCATAAAGTTAGACTCTGGCAGCCACAGCACACTTTCTTGAACCTAACAAAACACATGATAACATCTTAGAACTTTATACAAAGAAGACCATGTGTAACTATCTCAGTGCTAAAAACTTAGTTGGAAACACTAAGTAAAATAAAATTCAGAACATTTCCTGAAAACTTACATTAGTTTTTTAAAATCTAACCTTTTTATAACTTTAGGGGAATTGTATCAGTCATGCTTTAGGTAAACTCTAGTAATTTTAAAATTGATTCAGGGTATGCAATGAATGAATAAGATCTGTTATCAATACAAAAAGTAAACTGTTAAGTTTGACTTTATTATGACAATTTATATCTGAGTCTCCTGGTAATTATTTTATTGTACTACATAAAGTAAATGCTTTGAAATATATTTTACAAGCATCTATCAAGCATATATTATATTCTAAGCATATCTATTTTTATTTAATATTTTTTTAACATCTACTACAGACCAGGAAATGTTCTAGTACCTCAGGATACAGCTATGAATAAAGCAAAAAAAAAAAAAAAAGTGCCTCATGTCATATATTTTCTAACAACAGGAAGTAGACACATAATAGGTAAGTTTAAGGCCAGTAGCCGCAGCTGTCACCACCATGCAGGTGCAGGTTCTCACTGAATTCAGGCAGATGCTAAAGAAACTGTGGAGCCAAAACTGGTGGGTCATTCTTTTATTCTAGCCTCACACCAGCAGGCGAGTAAAAACAAACACACTGGGCTCCAAAACCACTCATTCAGAGCTCATAAAGCTACTGACACATCTGAGTTTTCCTAGAATCAAGGGCCCCCACCCCCACTAGTCTCAGTCACCTCTGGTTCCCCATCTGCACACCTTTTCCCTTCTCCTCTCTGCACAGACTGGCTTCTCCTTCAGCATCCTGCCATCTTGGCTTCTTTTTCCCTCTCTCATTCTCCAAAAATGGCCTTTCTTCTTTTCTTCTCAAAAACTACCTGGGCCTACAAAGACCCCTCCTCCAGAAATGTTAGCATAACAATGGCCCTTCCCAAGCAGGAAGGCAATTACAGATCACACACCTGGGCAACCATTTTTAACAATAAAAGTGAGCAACTCAGAAAATACAAATTTTACAAACTCATTTGCCCAACAGTAAGATAGATACAATGTTAGGTAATAATTTTATGAAACTCAGTAAAAATAAGAGGAGACAGGGCCTGAGCTGTCTGGTAAGAGATTTGTGTATCAGAGGCTATAAAATAAATTTTACCAAATTCTTTCACCTGAGCCATATGATTCAGCAGAAGAAATGACTATGCTTAAGTGTCCATAGCAGACAGAGATGCTGTTTCAAACCTGGGGCAGGCTTTTCTAGGTGTATCGCAGAGCTGACCCTTAGGATTATGAAGCAAGATCCTGCCATCCTCACAGATAATATGCCCCTTTTGAGAAGCAGTTTTGGCTTGCTGCTGGGCCGTGGGCAAGACTACACACTTCATTCAAACTCACGTAATTGACATGTGTCTTCAGTTGCCCGGGTTCCATTGGTACCACAATCCTCAGGTTTGTTTAATGGAAAATGAAATCTAACAAGTACATAAAAATATCTGTCTGGCAAATTAGAGATTTTAATGTCTCTTTTGAAAAAGAAGTTAAGAATTATATCAACATCTATGTGTTCTTTAGCTGAAAAAAAACACAAGAAAAACAAAAACCCAAATTGAAGAACCACATAAAATGTGGGCCAATTAATTACCCTAAATATAAATTCAGATGAACTGTGCAATAAGCCTGTGATTATTTCAGGTTTACATGTTTTGTATGTCCACATTTAGTAGTTTAATCAATTACCTCCCTCAGAGATATTACTGTAAAAGAATATTAAGTCCTTTAATTTCATCTTAATGTCTCTCATGGAGATGACACCATTTAAGATGGTGTGGCAGATTTAATTGTGTATTTTTTTTTTTTTACATAAAACAGTTTAGGACAAAAATTTCACTCCAACCATTTATTCTCCTGTTCAGTTTTATTAGTTTGAATATTCCTCAGGAGCCATTAGAAACAAATAGTAGGGTTTTGTTTTTGTTATAGTTTTTAGTGAGACACAGTGTAAGTATTAACACGTCATACAATCAGATATTACAGAAAAATTTTTTATTTTATAATTGCAAGAATGAATTATCATGTAGTGGATAAAACTATATTGCTAACATTTTATCTCTGATATAGATTGGGTATCCTCGTCAGTGAAAGCTTTATGGAAGGCTTAATAGATGAAGTTACTTCGGTTAAGCTCTGTGTGCACAAATAGCAAATACAATAGTTTAAAACTTTGTCAAAGACCATATTACATGGTGATTAGCAATTATTAATGTGGAATTCATGTCAAAGTTTAATGATCAAAATATTTAGCCTAAGGCAAGGTAAAATATAGTGGTTTTGTTTTTGCTTTAAATAACGTATTGACACGTATGGTACATAAAATATTTGTGTAATCAGACATTATTGGATTTTTTTACTGCTTTATTACCTAAGTTTATTGTTCAATCAAAAAAGCATATATTTTAAGGTCCTTGTTGACAGGAAGTAATTGGAAATCCTTCATGCTGAAATTCATCTTTATATTTTCTCCTGCCCTCACTGAACGAGAGAGCAGCAAGTCAGCAGTTTTTATCTTTTGTCAATTTATTTTCCCTTCTCCTTTTCTCTAACCTGGGTCACTATTATGTACCTGCTTAGTGTTTCGGTTATTCTGAATATAACAGAGATTATTCAGCAGATGTAAAAATTGAAGAGTTTTGGGTGTAATATGTATCTTGAAATCTACCAATTGTGTTCGCTAGTTAGATATGAAAATATATAAACTAAAAAAAACAACGTAAAATGAAGAGAGATATGATGTTTCTGTAAACCATTTAGTCATTTTTAAATAACATAAAATATAAGCAAGGTTATATCATTTCTAATATCTTAGTAAATTGAAAAGATTAAAGTTTGAAAATTATCGTTTGTTTGCTAAGAAAATTAGCACAATGCTTTGTTGGTCAAATTTACCTTCACATTAAAACCTATAATATATTTATTGGAGAATGTAATATTTTAATAAGAAAGTAATTGATCTTTAAAAAGAAAGTCTTATTTATTCTTCTCACTGTTTTACTTACTATGAGGTTTTTTTTAGTTATATCATTTGTGAATTCTCATTCATGTTCATCAAATAAACAACAGTCGTTCATTGAACAGTGGGTATTTGAGGATATAATGTCACAATGTACATGGTCAAGTATCTACAATAATAAAAACTCAATGGCATACCACACACATAAATTTTATTTTTCTTATGTACTATGCAATAAAAAACAGCTGGGAGACTTCATATTATGCAGTCCTTCAGTGACTTAAGCTCCTTTGCTCTTCTGACTGGCAGGCTAAGGGAAGAACAAGAACATGGAGGACTGTTTGATCATTGAATCGGGAAATGGTTTGATCACCACCATTCCCACTTATTCCACTAATGTTCATTCTCATGGCAAGCAGGAAAATGCATCTGGGAAAAATTAGATTGGAGAGTGTATCGTGAATATCAAAATAAGGGGTGGAACAAACATTTGCCCTCCATGTGATGAGAACTGGTGAAACATGGTGAATAAGGGATGCTCTTTTCTGAAGCATTGGGACATGAGTCAGAAACGATACAGCAGGATTACTTGAATAGCAGCCTTTGTAGATTTGAGATTTTTGGTGTCACTGAGATCTACTGAGGATTCTTGAAGAAAGGAATAAGAAAATGGTAAAGCAGTGCCAGGAAGACAAAGTGACAGAAAAACATTGACTACGAAGATGGCCTCATGTCTACCATATACCAGATTCTCTCCTAAACATTTTTAGTTATTAATTACTATGAAGCTCAAAACAACTGTCTGAGTTAAACATTATTTTAACACAGTAAAATAATAAAATAGGTAAAGAACAATATTTTTAAAGATAAGTTAAATAATTTATTCAATATAACACAAAATAGTAAGCATAAGAATTAAATAATAAGTCATACAATCAGCCTCCAGAAACCACATTTTTAAACTCTACGTTATATTATTCTCACGAGCAAGCAAAATCAGTTAACATACCATACCGACGGAAATAATTACAAAACAATTCACTTCTAGAGGTTAATCTAATGTTTATATGATAGGAAGCTTGGAAGAAGACACTAAAACCAAATTATATCAACTTATTTAAATCTAGGTACCTGCTAATGCAAGTGAAACTACTGAGAATAAAGTAAGAATTGGCTAAAATATGAAATTAAATCAAATCAGAAAAAAATAATAACCTAATTAAGTTTTTATATTTGCAATCATTTGTCATTACAGGTAAGAATACACACAGGATTTTTCTGAACAGAAACCAGTCAGTTCTTCATTTATAGTTTTAACCATATTTATGAACATTATACCTTCTATAAACACTTAAATTAATTGAAGAGACAAAAATAAAAGTACTGTCCAAACCACAAAAGTAACTGAACTCTCCTTTTTCCTGGTTATCATAACAGACTGATGCTTTTTTTACCAATTGCAAACTAGTTTCACTTTCTTTTCCTCCCACATCTAGATTAAAATACTACTACTGCTACTACTACTACTACTAATAATAATAAAGGTATCAATCACAAAATTACCCCTGCTTCTGAAAGCATCCTACTCAGAACAAACTATTGCTTTCTTCAACCCTCTTTAAAATCTAAGCCCTATCAGAATCCACTGAACACCCACTTTCTGTGACACCCTTGATTCTACATGCACTGTGCTCTCCCTTCCTCTTTCACATAAACTATCCATAAGCTCAACCTTCTTCAACTATACCTGCAACCCTGGTGAGCATTATAATTATTTCCTTTTCTTGTTTGGATTTATTGAAACATAATTGACAAATAAAATTATATATATAAATATTTAAAATGTACAACGTGATGATTTGGCCTATGCCTACAGTTCTCTTAGAAAATTTCAAGTACACAGCACAGTATTATTAACTACAGTTTCCATATGTACATTAGATTCCCAGAGCTTTTTTATCTTAGAAGTGAGGGTTTGTACTCTTTGACTAGTATCTCCCTATTCCCCTTACATTGTAGTCTCTGATAATCAAAATTCGACTCTCTGTTTCTATGAGTTCCTTTTTAACAATTATAATTGCGAATATAAAACAAGAGAAAATCTGTTCCCAACATGGATTTAAATTTAGTAGATTAATAAGAGCAGATTTATTCCAGAGAAGTTTAAAAAGAATAAAGAATTATCTTCCTCAGTAGCTCTTTGTAATGAAGTATTTATAAAGACTAATTTATTCATGCTTTAAACATTACCTGAATAACCTTATCAGTCTTTGGAAGAAGATAGGAACTGAGTTAGAAAATGTACAATACATAGTAAGTGACTTCCTATCATGGAAGATAATAGGTGTGCGACAGAAAAATTTAAATATTTTAGATGAACAAACAGTTTTTAATTCAGAGATTCAAAAATCATTTCTAACTTTGCTGGCACAAAACAGAAAACTGTGAGGACTATTAAAATCTAAGAAACTGTAGCTATGAAGATCAGAAAGCATTGTGACAGTTAAAGAAAAAATAGTCCAAGCAGATTTTTTTCATTTTTAGCATATGTAAAGTTATTTGAGAAATTTTATTGAAATGCAATTAAACATATTCTGTCCCATTTTGGTTCAAGGTTACCACCTGCAATGTGCTGAAACCATGGGAATCAAGGAAGTGTTCCTAAACATACAATTGTGAGAGAAACCTTTCATGGCATATCCTTAATTGTGACTGCCAGATATGCATATTTGACTCACCTGCGAAGCTTTTAATAAATTAAACCTACCCAGGTTCCTCAGAGAAGATTTAAATTCATGGTGTCAAGGCTGTGTTGGAGGGTGTGGTTGGAGTTCTGGAGTAAGAGAATATTGTAGCAATCTTTCATATATCTGGCCAGATGTTTTATGATGATATTCTATGGTTACTGCTTCACTGTATTCATATCCAAAATGAAAAAAAAAAAAGAAAGAAGACATTGTAAATACACCATCTGTAAGCAAGCAGACATATTAAAACATTACAAAATTTTCCTTTAAAAGATATCCAGAAGGAAAGGGGGTTGGAGGGTATGTGGAGGTGGACAAAGGGGGTAACTAGAGGCAACATGAGGCTTTGCTTGGGGTGATGGGTGCACAATGCAGAGTGCAGATGTTTTATTGACTTGTACAGTACACTCGAAACCTGTACCTGAATAAATTCAATTAAAAAGCTGAAGAAATTGTGATATGACAAATTTTTATAGAATGACCAACATCTCCATTGTCTCTGTGCCAGACACTCATAAATATTTTACTTAATGATACTTTGTTCCTCCTAGCAATCTGTAAAATAAGTATAATGTTATCACCCCCATTTTCTGCATTAGAGAGTCGGTATACAGAGTTTAAGCAAGTGACACAGTGGAGATTTGACCTTATATAGCTTGGCTGAAATATATGTCTGTCATACATAATTGTGTAGTTTACTACATTTCTTTGTCTGCTTCCATTCCCTTTGCGCTGGGTGCTTTGCCCGAGCTGTTTTGGTATCACCCAGACCATCCACCTCCCTACAACACTTAATTTTCTGCTTTTTACCACTTCATGTTAACCAATATGGTGACTTGATGTTTGTTATGAATATACTTGTCCTCAAAGCACTTTACTGTTTTTCAAAGAAAATTATTTTCAAAAGTTCCTAGAATGCTATACCATGAAATTGCTAAAGCACAACTCCCCCAGTCACATATGTGCTAACCTCACTAATGTGTTTCTGGATTCTCCATTTGGTGGCCACACCACACCCATGCTAAATTTTCTCACACCTGCCCCCTCTGTCTCTCCTTTGGTTTTATTAGAAGTGGAGGTGCTTAGTTTCAAAAGATCTCTTATCTTACAATAATTTCTTTTTCTTTAAAAGCCCCTGTTCAGTATTAAAAGAAACTAGTTTTTCAATGCTTTCTTCAAGTCTTTATTACAAGAAATAATTTCTATTTTCTCTCTTTTGTAAGATAATTGGAAGTTTCTCTCCCTTCACAATCTTTAACCATCAATGGTTCTGCTAGCATTATTTCTTTGGCTTCAAACATTCAAATATAACATTTGATAGAGTAAATATTTTAAAATATTTAAAAATTAAAAGCAATCATATCATCCTAATTTCTCCTATAATCTAAATAATACATTTTTCCTTTCATTATTCTGCATATTCCTAAACTCTTTGGTTTATACTTATAACCACAATTTTCTCATCATATTTACTTATTGTTCAGTCTCTAGTTTAGCATGGGAAGATGAATAAAGAATCACAATAAGAGATCATAACCTTTGAGTAGCTCAAATATTAATTGAAAGATATTACAACTAACTTTTTGCTATCAATTTTTGAGTATTATAAGCATGTTTAATAAGCAGATTATTTATAGAAAAGAATCAAATGAGCTATTAATTTAAAAGTTGAAATGTATTATTATTCAATTAATTATAGCATTCCTTACTTTCTATTTCCTAAAGTTATTGTTTTACTTTTTTTTGTTTGGATAATATCTGATGATGCTCTTTTCTGAATTTCTATTTCTTTATAGGAATCAGAAAGCTGAACTATATTTAATATCTTGATCATTTTTCCATTATTCACATATTGTAGTGTCCAGAAGATAATGCATATATACTATGCTCACTTAATATTTGGATATACATATATTTCTTGACTAAACTAATTAAAATGTACAGGGCACTAATCCTTTCCATTTTTAAATAAGTAAAAGATACAGTTTATTATATGCATAGGCTCAGATAATTTATAAACAACCATAGCTTGCTATTTTTAATTTGAAGTTTTGAATGATTAAATATAAGTAAAATAGGTGAAATGTTAGAATATATTTGTTAAGGGCTTTTTTTCAATGATTGAAATGGTAGATCCATAAGACAAAGTTCTATATAACAAGACCTACATGTGATGTAAACTGCAAACTGATGCAAAGTTAGAAAAATGACAAATATCTATGTATCTGAGCCCAGTTCCTATGACTTTGTATACCCAATAGAAATATAAATCTCTATTTAAGAGGAAGAACTGTGGATCAAATGATTTCTTTTCACTGAAAACATCAACCCAATGGAACATTATGGATGAAATAAGTTGAGGATATTATAAGTGTGAAATAATCTTATTATTAATGAGCAATATATTTTTTAAAAATTGTATTAACTACATTAAGTCACTTAATGAGAGGTACTTCTTGAAAATTTACTCATTATATTCATTAAAGTAGTTATTAACATTTGAATTTCCTACAAATAAAGAATAAAATGTATAGTTTCTTTTGTTCAACAATCTGAAATGAAATAATTGTATTTGAAATTTAAAATTATAGTTTCAAAAGAAACAAACATTTGATTAACAAAATAAGTTTTCATGATGATGAGTCTTCTCTTTAATAATCAAACCTATGAATTCCAATTAAAAAAAAAACCAATATACCTAAAAGATCTCTTTAATGACCTTGAGAGATTTTTGTTAATGATTTCAACTTGATCCTTATTAAATATCTATCTATTCCATACATATTAACTTAGAGCTTCTGGAAACAGATGTTTATGTGAATGTTGCTTTCCTGTTTACAAAAATTATTAATATTTAAAAAGTAATAGAATTTTTAAAATTTGCCTAAAAGATGTAAAAAAGAAATAAAGGTTTCTATATTTTGAAAAATGTTCTTGAAGTACAGGTATTGAATATACTTTCTGTCTCAGATATCTTCAAATACAATTATATTCCATTTGTATAGTAAACCTAATTACTTTTTGTCTTACTAACTTGAGACAACAGATGATTGACAGAGCTATATTTAAATGCAGGTTTATTTAGTGTCAATGTCAAGCTGATGCTCTTAACATATCACCCTTTTGAATGTCATACATTGTATTGTTATTTTTTAAAAATCTACCTGTGAATTTTCTGGCCATCTTGATAAATTCCAGAATTTTAAATTTTATAGAATGTAAACTAATGTTTTTCTGCTGCCCATTAGTGTCAACCAAAATATCTTTTAGCATCTTCTTTTATGCTCTTTCAGCATTTTTCTCATATAAAGAAATTCCTTTTCACCCTCACTTTATTCCTTCCTAAAATGATCAAATCAGGGGTATAAATGTTGCTTATATAACTCAGGACTCCATTATGAAAAATTCCCATCAACAATTTTCAAAAGCTATCTTCATTTACTCTTCCAAGTGCTTCTAAAACCTTTAAATGGTCATTTATTTCTCTAGTCACTAACAGTAATTCAAGCAGTGTGTCTTTTCCAACTGCCAATAATATTGATTCATATGTTCAGTTTGGAGTTTTCAGTGTTACAATCAAAGTGCAATTTTATTTCAATGAACAATAACTTGCTAAAAATTAATAGAAGTTGTTTACAATTAGCCTTGTAGAACATTATATAGTTTAAGCAAGAATGAGTTTGAAAGAAGAGAAATACATTTTACATACAAATCTGCATTCAGATAGTTTGTAAGACTATTATCACCCTATTAACTTGAAAATCATTTAACATCATTACTATGAAAGGAAAACTTTTTAGTGTGACAAGTAAATGCCATATGTGGATATCCAGCACACTTTTCATTTTTTAATTAAATGTATTGGGGTGATATTGGTTAAAATGTTTATATAGGTTTCAAATGTACAGTTCTATGATACATGATCTGTATACTGAATTGTGTGCTCACCACCCAAAGCCAAATCATTTTTTTTTTAACTCTTTTTTTTTTTTTTTTTTTTGTATTTTTCTGAAGCTGGAAATGGGGAGAGACAGTCAGACAGACTCCCGCATGCGCCCGACCAGGATCCACCCGGCACGCCCACCAGGGGCGATGCTCTGCCTACCAGGGGGCGATGCTCTGCCCCTCTGGGGCTTCGCTCTGCTGCGACCAGAGCCAGTCTAGCGCCTGGGACAAAAGCCAAGGAGCCATCCCCAGCGCCCGGGCCATCTTTGCTCCAATGGAGCCTTGGCTGCAGGAGGGGAAGAGAGAGACAGAGAGGAAGGAGGGGAGAGGGTGGAGAAGCAAATGGGCGCTTCTCCTATGTGCCCTGGTCGGGAATCGAACCCGGGTCCCCCGCATGCCAGGCCGACGCTCTACCGCTGAGCCAACCGGCCAGGGCCAAATCATTTTTTTTCCTTATATATTTGACCCTTTTTACTATGGCACTATTTTAACATGAAATTCTGTGTTTGTAACAAAAGACAAGTTATAATTATCTTGCAATAACATGTGTGAATCAATACAGTTGAAAGAAAAACAAAAATTCTATATGTATCGCAACTAGAATATTATATTTATTGTACATTTCTTTTCAGTACTGGTAAATCTGTACTTCCCACAAAAAAATTAAATATTCAATAACAATTTGATCAGAAAAAGGTCCTCCAAATAATTTCTAAATGCAGTAAGGGTTCGATGGCGCAGTGGATAGAGCATCGGATTGGGATGTGGAGGACCCAGGTTCAAGACCCCAAGGTCGCCAGCTTGAGTGCGGGCTCATCTGGTTTGAACAAGGCCCACTGGCTTGAGCCCAAGGTCACTGGTTTGAGCAAGGGGTCACTCAGTCTGCTGTAGCCCCCTGGTCAAGGCACATATGAGAAAGCAATCAATGAACAAGTAAGGTTCTGCAAGGAAGAATTGATGCTTCTCATCTCTCTCCCTTCCTGTCTATCTAACCCTGTCTGTCTCTCTTTTTGTTTCTCTCTGCCTCTGAGGCAAAATAAATAAACAAACAAACAAATAAATAAATGCAGTAAGCTTTAATATGACATAAAATGTATACATTTGGCCTTAAGTCTTGCAGAAATGCTGATGGCAGTTGTAAGATATCCTATTGCTGTTCAGTTAAATTTTAGTACTTAAAATAATTCTCACAGTAAAATATGTGCAAGGTAGAAAAGAAGTTTAGTTCTTTAAAAATCAGCAAAAGTTTGAGAAATATAAAACAAATATTCTTATTTTTAAGGATAAATTAAGTCACAATTATGGAAAAGGAATAACAGTTTCAAAGTTATTATTTGCTATCCATGGTAAAAAAATAATCAAATATATAAAAGTCCAATGGTGATATATAACTACCAAATATATTTCTGTGTTGACTAACTTATACTATCATTTTTTTTTCAGGACTTTTTTTTTCCATTAATCTGTATTAAATGTTTTTTTCTGGTATAACCTCATAAAACTCCACCTTGATTTTATTCTTTATTATTATTAACTTGCCACAGTATGGCTCCACTAGTGTGCACTTATAATCAAATAATGAGCAGTGGAAAAGGCTTAGAGTTAACCAAAAGCAAACCAATGGCCATCCCTCCCTCTTTGTTACCTATCCATGCAGAGGACTCCTTGTTCCTTGCAACTGAATACCATGAGAAAAGTACTGTATTGAATTTTATATCACTTCCTGCAAGGCTGGTAATGAACTCTGAACAGTACACCCTGAACATGACAGAAAACATAGCTTTGAATCATTAAATTCGTTTTCTGTCAACTAAACTCATACTAAATAACATTTGTTGTTTTCAAAGGATAGTCTGGTGTTTTAAAGTAGAAAAAGTTTGGGGGTTTTTTGGTTTTTGTTTTTTTTTTTCTTTTCTTTCCACACCCGCTCCACCCAGGCCACAGCGCAGCCACTTCACCCCTGTGCCCCCTCTCAAGTCCCTGTTCCCTCCCTCTCTGGGGCGCTCTCCTACCCCCTCCTCTGAGGCATCCCAGCGCCCTCAACCCCAACCCTCCGGAAGCCCCTCTCCCATTTTCTCGGGCCTCTTTTCCAGAAGTTTTTAACTATAACTCCTATAGCTAACTACATGTGTTAGAAATAACACATTTTTTGTCTTTCTTAATGAATACAGAACACTAACACTAGAAAATAACATGCCACATGTATGTCAGAACACTAGATTTAAAAGATCACTACTGTGAAAACAGGTATTACTTATGCTAGGAACTAAATATAGATGTTTATACTATACACTTTCTATATGATAAAATAATCTGAGAATCTTAAAGTTTTCTATTATAAAAATAATTTTCAAAAAAGAATAAAAACACAAAATAATACAGTAAACACACAGGTATACAAGTGTCTACATTCAGTAATTGTTAAATTTAAAAATTGTTTATTTATTGATTTCAGCTAAGAGAGAGGAAGAGGGGGAGAGAGAGAGAATGGAACATCGATCTGTTCTGTATGTGCCCTGACTGTGAATTGAAACTACAACCACTGTGCTTCAGGAAGAAGTGCCAGCCAACACAGCTATCCAGCCAGGGCAATAATAGTTGAATTTTTTAATATTTGCTTTATTTGCACATATGCAAAAACAAATATGGAAGAGCTAAAATACCTAGTTATTTTATGTCATTCTGCTTTATCTTAAAATCTTGAAATATACTCAATTCAAATTATTTTCATAGTTAACCACAATTAAACTATCATGCTAAAATTAATATTTCTAATATATATTTTATTTCTAAAATTTACCAAAATTTCCCCAAATGAATTTAATAATTGACTTTTCCCCAAAGAAAAGTATAACCAATATCCACACATCACATTTTATTTTCTTATTATGTTCTCTTTTACCTATTTAATTTAGTATAGTTTCTGCCTTCATCCTTGGCTTGTATAATTTTTATAAAATTTAAGAGTTTCTTATACATTGTTTAAAGTTTTTATAATAATAATAAACCTACAGTAACCTTTTGTTTTGATACTTGGAATTCTTAAATAAATTTATAACAGTTTTTGCATAAAGTTGAAATAAGTTTGTTTTATACATTATTAACTTAAAAATAGTTGCATATGTGTAGCTATAATGAATAAAGAGCAAAAAAACAGGTTTTACTTGCTGACATCATACTTTTAATTTAGTGAAGCCAGAACAACAATTACTAATTTTATAATAGTCAATAAGCTACAAATAATATGATACAAAATTGGTCTATTCATATAATCTTTTAGAAAACCTATATATTTAACTCTCTGTAGCTGCAATCCACTCATTTCTGAACTTACTATAGTTCCAGGAAAATGAACCTTTTGCTCTTCTGATTACACAGGAATGCCATCTAGTGTCAAAATTGTAACTGCATCCTTTCTGTCCTATGGACCACTGCTGACTGATTAGAGAGGGAACTAATACATTCTGTATCATTTTTCTGTAAAATGCACTTTAAAGAAATACATCACAATGAGTAATTAGAAACTGCCTGTGTATAAATTAAAACATAAAGAATGTCGCCCAACTAAACTTTAGCTCTTTTTAGGTTTTAGTTTTCATGGAGTAAAAATTAAATTAAATTTAAATCAGTATAAAATAAATTCAGCCAGTCATTCTTTCTAAATCACTGTATTAAGAAAATAAATCTTAAAAAGTAATTACTATCCAGTAAGTTCAATGTTGCATCAACTTATGTTTTGATTTTAAGTTAAACAAATCAGAAATGCATAGAAAATAGGTTTTAAAAATAAGTTTATTAAATTGTATTATTAGTTTCTGCTTTTGTAGCTGATTTTTTATTATAAGAAAGAGACTTTTCAGACACTTCATTTTTTTTCTCTAGGAAGCCAGTTTTATGTTATAAGTGCAATGAATTATTACTTCATTAATTTCCGATCATGTAGAACTGTATTTTACAAATGGTAGCAGGGACTTGAATGGAATTTGGTAATAAATATTAGGGATGGCAGGTGGAGAAGACTTGTTTGAATAGAGGAAATTGAGTAAGAAAAGGAAAGGAAGCAGGAAATAATGGAGATGTTCAATTCCAGCAGCCGCAGTGGTTTATTGCTCTGGGTCTCGACGACACACTTGGATATACCATTAATGGAGACCTGGCTATCAACTAGTAGCCTGTACCAGGATTCCTACTTTCACTCCAACTTTGAGCTACAGCACAAAGGAACAGCCCCAAGCAGAATCGCATAAAAAGCACCTGGTCCACAGCTAAGACCTGTTGGAGCCTGCTCAGCACCAGGCATCCTAAGACTGCCATTCACGTACATCTACAATGTCTGCTTAACTGAACCTGACATAGAGGAAGGCAGAGTTAAAGCTCAGTTGTGTAACCAAGCATATCTATCTGTTATTTGTGGCTCTCCTATGTATTATGAGTAATATGAAGAAATGATCTTACCTTTCAGATTTGTTGAAAAACGTGCCATTACTACCATGTTACAGAAAAACGTTATATTATAAGAATGAATTGCAGGTGAATTTATGTATTAGTAGGAGACAAAAAAACAGGATTCAAACCAAGGTGTGACTGCTATAAAAGTCCACAATTTTGATGCTGCAACATAATGCTATCTTAAACAAAGTCTTATATGTTAACTATATAAAGTTGAGAAGCTCAGCCTGACCTGTGAGGAGGCAGTGGATCAAAATCTCTACCTGGAATGCTGAGGTCTCTGATTCAAACTCCAGGTTTGCCTGGTCAGAGCACATATGAGATACTACAAGTTGATTCTTCCTGCTCTTCTCTTCTCTCTAATATCAATAAATAAAGTTTTAAAAATATTTTTTAAGAAAATCACTTTAACCATTGTCCTTGTTAGAATAAGACAGTGGTATTATCTATGCTGTTTTTTGTTTTTGTTTTTTATAATCATTGATTTTGGATTGCAGAAGAGAAAATATTTGATGTGATTTATTTCTTCATATTGCTAAAATTCATTAACGGAGTGAATAATTAAAAAGATTATAATAAAGGATTAGAATTTTATGACAGAAATGTCTAAAAATAATGGTTAAGAGTATAAGTCAGGTGGCAGCAGAAAGTACTAACAAAGGAAATAATAAATGAATGAGGTCTGGAAGGATTAGGTGTTCACATGGCAAACAAGAAGAAGGCATGTGGAGTCAACAACATAAAATTGAGGCAAAGAAAGTTTGATATTTTCAGGGTATTGCAATTACTTTATTAAGCTAGCAAGGCTGTGAGGATTACATGAAGTAATCAATATAAAGACGTCAGAACAAATCCTGGTAAATAACAAATGTTGGAGATGTTTTATAATAATAAGCTGTTGTAAGAGACAAGACCAGCATTGTTAGCAAGAGATTGATCCCTAAATAATGCTATTACAAAGCAAGCACTACAAATACATTTTTTTTGTAGGAAATAGGAAGCCACAAATATGTTTGAAAGTGCCAAGATGAGTTTTGAATATTAGGATGACCACTCTATTAGCTAAAGTTTATAGAATTAATTATAAAATAATGTAAAACAGTCAAATTAAGAGAGGAGTGTTCAAAGCAAGAACATAAGAGAATAGTAGATAGATGGAGAGGAATAACTCATAACTGAAAATTTACAAAATAGTGGAGGTAGGACTTTGCCCATGTCAAGACACAGAAAGGAGTCCAGGATGACTCCAACATTTCTAATCTGGTTACTCTGGTGATAGTGTATCCAAGAAATTAAGAGCCAGAGTGATATTGCTTATGAGACACTAACACAAAATCCTACTCAATCGTCAACATAAATGTAATTCCCTCAAGCACCTTGTCAATTAGTATTTCAAAACTGCCAACTGTTGCAGGTTAGCTTTTCAAGGATGTAGATACTGTGACAGAGACCAGAATGCTGGAATTTCATAAGGGGTGTGAGTGGGATTAGTGGGAAAACAGAAAAGGAGAGACATTGGATGGAAACTGAAGTTTGTGTTGCAGACTTAAAGGTTTCACTGCCTTCAACAGACCTTCGAAGCTGAGATGACTCAAGGTTTTCATTCATCCTAGCAATTATATGTATCTTTATCTAATTATACTGATTGAACAGTAGTTTGGGTTACACAAGAAAGGTTAGTGACTTTGTACAAGGTAGTTTCTTCAACCAAGACATCTACCTCCCAATGATGTCAAGTGGGAAATGTCGATGTCACCATTCCTGATGTCACCATTCCCAGGCTGGTGGAGGGGAACTCCTTCATTCATGAAGGGAGATCTGTATGGTACATGACAGCATCTCTTATGCTACCATTGCTCAACCTCCCAATTTTAAACTGCAAAAATCATACTGACTAATTCTTTTTTCACTGTATATAGTAAATTAGTGTTCAATTTTAATAACTTTTTTCTCTTGATTACAATTCTGTTTTGCCCTGCCCGCTCGTCTCAACACTAAGAATCAGGAACTCTCCTGACCGGCTCCACATAGAGTTCATTCTTCTTCAACTTTTATGAACTAAATTAAAATATATCTTTACATTTCAGAAAGAAAGCCTAGCTTTCCCAAAGATATTGCTGCCTCTTAATATGTGCCTTGTATTTTAACGGTACTCAACTGATTGATTTTATATGTGATTCTTGATAAGGTATCTCAATAAGGTATCTCAACTTACAGCTATGTAGTTCTCGTTATGGAGATACCAAAACCCTGCTTGCTTGCTTGCTTGCTTGATTTATTTATTTATTCTAACATTTCATAAGAGTTTATTTCTTTTTTTTAATTGAATTTATTGGGGCTGCCACTAGTTAAAAAACCATACAATTTTCAGGTATCCAACACTACAACATATCTTCGTGCACCACATTGTGAATTCACCCTCTGCTCTTTTTATTTTTAATATAAATAGCTTAAGCAGCTCATAATAATTTGTAGATCTTCTCTAGCCCATGTTGGTTCTACGCATCTTTAAATTCTGTGAGCCTTTCACTAAGTACCACTGAGAGGCCAGCTATTATAAAGGCAGTTATGAATGCTTGCACAGGTGCTTAGAAGTAAAAATTGGCTCTCTCATTTATTAGCTCTCTGAAGTTGATTTTCTACCCACTATGTCTTAGTTCACACATTTTTAAAAGAGGGATAATATCGATACCAACTTCATAGGCTGGCGATAAATTTCTGAGTGTCAGAATTTTACATATGTAAAGAATTTAGAAGAGTGCTACCTCTTGATAAGTATTCAGTAACTTTTAATTATTATCTTCAAATTGTTCTTCCTAAATTGATGAATAAGATTTCACAATTATATCCCCCCCAAATAGCATGATTTTATTCTTTTTTTATTGAACAAAAACCTAACACAAGTCTTATATTATATACTATAAATAATACATATGCAAAACCATGCATTGTTATTGTGTTACATGTATGCAAAAGGTGAAGTGATTTAATTTAAAAGATAAGCTATGAATTGTTTAATTAGAGCTTTGCAGACTACAAAATTGCTAAGGATAAGAATAATAATAAAATTTTAAAACATATTTTTTTAAAACTTTGTATTTTACAGTAATTTTAAATAGACATGAAGTTGTAATAAAGAATACAGAAAGATCCAGTATACATTAACACAGTTTCCCTTGATGGTAACATATTGCATAACTATGTTATAATACCATGATTAGGAAATTGACATTGAGGTAATCCACTGACCGTGCTGAAATTTTACCAGTGTGTTTGGATGTGTGCACATATGTGTGGGTATTTATTTCCATGCAATTTTGTCACATGTGTAGAGTCACGTGACCAAAAAGACAGTCTAGCCACATATAGGGTCATCACAAATGTTTACCAGGCTACCTTTCTATATCAATAGCCACCTCCCTTTCTCTCCTGAACCAATAATACACTCCTCTCCAACCCTTGACAACTATTAATATGTTTTTCATTTGTACAATTTTGTAATTTCAAGAAACAGACATACACATATGGTCAATTGATTTTAAATAAGAATTGCAAAGTAATTTAAAATTGCAAAGACTATCTTTTCAATATTGCTAGAACAATAGTATACTCATATGCAAATTGAAACAAAACAAGAAAAGACCAGGACCTTATTTTCAGCTAATAAATGAAATTAGCAAAAACTGGGTCACAGAATTAACTACCAATGTTTAAATTATAAAACCTCTAAAAAAAAAAACCGTGGTGAAAAATTTTTTATAGTTTAGGTTAGGTAAAGAGTTCTTAGATGTGACAATAAAAGAAAAATGATTCATTGGTCTTTACCAAAATTTAAAAACCCTTGCTGTCACTGCATTAAAATTAATAAAAATAAGATTAAAAATAAATAAATAAAAACCCTTGCTCTTCAAAAGACACAATTAAAAAAATGTAAATTTAGCCACAGCTAAGGGGAAGACACTTTTTAAAAAATGTATCTGATAAAAGAGTTGTTTCCAGAGTGTATAGAAATGTCTGAAAGGTAAACAGTCCAATAAAAATAAAGCTGTGAAAAGCATTTGAATAGATGCTTTCCCAAAGAATGCCATGTAAGCACATCTGAATCTAATGTACAGCATCATGAGTATAAGTAAAAAAGCTGTATTATATACAGTGCGAGAGGTTCTAGACAACACTATGGTATTGATTATTTCAAAATATATGTTCATTAAATTAATACATTATATGCAATAAACTTATACAACATTATATGTTAAATATCTCTCCATAAAACTGAGAAAAAGCAAAGATATTCAATATCATTAGCAATTAAGGAAATGCAAACAAAACTACTATATATCTACTACAATGGCTAAAATTTTTAATGACTAAGAGTACAGTTAGAAAGATGTAAAAAAACAGAAGTTCTTGTACATTGCCAGTGGGGGAAATAAAATGCTATAATCATATTGTAAAACCCTTGAACAGTTAGTAAGTTTAACATCCATTTTCATTAAAACACCACAATTCTATTCTTGGATTGCTACTCAGTGAAATGAAAACATGTAGGGCAAATGAGTTTGTAAAATCTGTATTTTCTGGCTTTGCTCACTTTTATTGTTAAAAATGGCCACTGCCCAGGTAAATTGTGCAACCATGGGAAACTGCTAATTACCTTTCTGCTTGGGAAGGGGCTTTATTATTCTAATGTGTACCAAGAAAAGTTTGTGAAGAAGAAGGAGAAGAAAGCCAGGATGACAGGGTGCTGAAGGAGAAGCCAATTTGTGCAGAGAGGAGGAGGGAGAAAGTGTGTAGATGGGGAACCAGAGGTGACTGAGCTGTTGGGGGCCTTTGATTATAGGAAAACCCGAATGTGTCAGTAGCTTTGTGAGCGCTGAATGAGTGAGTTTTGGAGCCCAGTGTGTTTTTATTTGCCTGCCGAATGCGAAGCTAGAATAAAAGAATGGCCCACCAGTTTTTGGTTCCGCAGTTTCATTACCGTCTGTCTGAATCTAATGGGAACATGCATGTGCCTGGCTGTGATGGCCATGACTACTGGCCTTACAAAATATATGTCTAAAGAAACACACACCAATGTCCACAGAAACAGTATTCATAATGCACAACAATTAGAAACAAGCCAAATATGTATCTACTGGTTAAAGGATGTACAATATGTAGTATAACTATACACTGAAATAGAACTCAGAAACAGAAAGAAATAAACTACTGTTACATGCAACAGTGAATCTCAAAAGCATCCTTATACTAAATGAAAGTAAGATACAAAAGATAACATATTGTATGATTCTGTAGCTATGGCATTTCTTCAAAAGGAAAACCTACTAAGACAAAGCAGATTAGTACCTGTCTGTAAATGAACATGAGAAACGATTGGGGGGATAGAAATGTTCTAAAACTGCACTGTGCTGATAGTTACACTACTGTATTTGTGCTGAATTTAATAAATGGGTGTGTTTTAAAATATTAAAGGAAGAAAATAAAAATAAATGTATGGTGTTAATGAGAATGATACCAAAAATTATCTTTTTTTAAAAAAAGAGATGGTTTAAAGCCATTCAGAAAATCAAAGAGTTAAGAAAAGTGCCTTTGCATATTTCTTTGAGGGGAGTTATAAAATAGAGCTTTCTTAAAGCTGCACTGAGATAGATCTATGTTTAGTTTCAAGAATAGCTCAGAGTTGGCGCTGAGCCTTAGACAACGATAGATCAAGATGGGCTAGCTCGGATGTTTAATACGCTCTTTAAACTTTAAATACTTCTGGCATAGCTGGCTGAGATTAGTTAGAGAGGTGTATATTGATGTATTAAACCTACTTAACCTGTTTGCACAGTCTTCCTTGGCTATGTGGCCAGCAGGATGTAAAAGACCCCCTGAAAACTGTTGCCTGAGGTCTCCTAAAAGCAGCATATCCCTTTTCTAGCCCAGGTATTTATAAACCAAAGACAAAGCTCATTCTCCATAACTGACAATGAAACCTTGGGAGCTGCACCTGGAAGTCCCTTTGGTCCCTCAGACTTGCTTGGGTTTCTTTTTCTACTGTATCATAAATGTCCCATCTCTGTATTAAAGTAGGCTTTTGTGAGGATACCCTGAAGACTCTCTGAGTCTTTCAATTTTCTGATCTTATGTAACAATGAAAAAAAATTAAAATGGAGAAATATTACATTTATTGTATAAAAATTTGTCATGTACTTTCAACATTTGTTTTAATCTTATATATAGATTAAATGGATTTACAGCAGTGGTTCTCAGCAAGACATGGCTGTGACCGGAGGTATTATTGGTTGTCACAAGAGGGGATGTGTGTACTGGCATCTAATGAAAATAAATCAGGGAAGCTGCTTCATATCCTATTTTACACAGTACATGTTGACAACAAAGAATTATCTGAGATAAAATGCCCAAAACACAATGTTGAGAAACATACTTTGAACAAACTATGTGCTCAATAACCAAAATATTTAGTACTATTGGTTCAGAAAAATTCACTATTATAGCTATAGTTTGGTAGATAGAGTGTAAACAATATAAATTCAAAACAACCAAAGATAAATTCAAAATAATTCAAGAACCTTTCTTGTGTTTCTTGAGGGCAAATCCACAGAAAGACTGTTTCAAATCACCTTTCTTTTTCCAACTTGCCTTTAAAAGTCACAACTACTATTGTGATTCTTTTTCTTCAATTACTTTATTAATTTTTAAGCTTATATAAAAATTAAAGTAGAAACTAATAAATTTTGGAGGAAAAGCTTCCAAAATTTCTTATTAAACAACATATTTTTAAATAACTTCACGTCAAAGAGGATTTAAAGTGAAAGAAAAATACTTTTATCCAAATTTCATAAAACTACAAAATATTAAAATTAATGACATCTAATCAAAGGGGGAAATTGCAGATTAAATGTCTTTATTAGGAAAAGAATATGGTCTTAAATAAATAATCTGTGTTTCCATCTAAGACGATAAAAAAAGCATATAAATGCAAAGAAAGCAAAAGGAAGGAATTAAAAATTATACAAATTGATCTTTTAAACTAAAAACAGCATGATTCACTAAAAGCAAAAGATGTTTTTAGAACAAGTTTTTAAAAACTTAGTCTCTAATCAGTTTTAACCAAGAAAAAAGAGAAATGTCACATAGAAACAACATCATAATTAAAGGAAGATACATTACTGCAAAGAATGTAGACAGCAAAAAGAAGAAAATGTTTAATAAGACCAATAGTTTTATACCCAGAACTTTGCAACACAAGATACAATTAAGTTCCTTATAGACACAAACTAAAAGAAAAACATTAAAAGATTCTCTTTAATTCCTTTTAATGTCTTAATTACCACATGACTAATTTATTCTTTTTTAACTTCTTTTAATACTTTCAATATGCTTTATGAGATGTGATTTTCAACTGTTTTATGGACATGTGGACATACATTTAAAATATATTTAAAAAATAATGATGTGCAGTCAAGATTCACCAAAGAAGATATACAATAAGCACATGAAAATATATTCAACATCATTAAGCATCAGTCAAGTGCAAAGTAAAACCTAAATGACACAGCCTTAACCTAAATACATCTACTAGAATGTCTGTAATTAAAAAATAATGAAAGAAAACCTTGCCAATACTAAGTGCTGCACTTGGTCCATTGCTGGTGGGAATGTACAACACAACCATTTTTGAAACTGAAAATCTTGTTTAATTTTTTTTTTTTTTTTGTATTTTTCCGAAGCTGGAAACGGGGAGGCAGTCAGACAGACTCCAGCATGTGCCTGACTGGGATCCACCCGGCATGCCCACCAGGGGCGATGCTCTGCCCATCTGGGGTGTTGCTCTGCTGCAACCAGAGCCACTCTAGCGCCTGAGGCAGAGGCCACAGAGCCATCCTCAGCGCCCAGGCCATCTTTGCTCCAATGGAGCCTTGGCTGCGGGAGGGGAAGAGAGAGACAGAGAGGAAGGAGAGGGGGAGGGGTGGAGAAGCAGATGAGTGCTTCTCTGTGCCCTGGCCGGGAATCGAACCGGGACTGCTGCACACCAGGCCGATGCTCTACCACTGAGCCAACTGGCCATAAACTTATATGACCCAGGATTCTCACTCTTAGGTATTTATTTAAGAGACATATAAACTTATGTTTATATAAAACCTGTACATAATGTAGAATTTAAATTAATGATCATCAAACTCTGGTAACAGCCCAAATATACTTCATCTAGTAACTGGATTAAAACAAACAAACAACTGTGGCAAAGCCACACTCTGAAGCAATAAAAAATGTGAAAGATCATTACATAAAACATCATGCAGTTCTCTCAAATGTACTTTACTAAGTAAAAGAAGCCAGTGACAACACACTGTGTATTTTCATTAGCAGGGCTTCTGAAAGAGGCACATAAGTAGTTGCCATGGATAGGAGTTGGCTAAAAGGGGTGGCAAAAGGGAAATTTGTTGTCAGGGATATATGAATTTGCATATATCAAGACTCATAGGACTGTATACTATATAGTAAAATGTAGCCCATCTAAATTAAAAAGTAATTTATTTTTTATTTTTATTAATGTAACTAAACAGGCATAAGTATGATATATTAAATAAGTGGTCCATGTTTAAAAGGGTGAATGCCATTTCTGTAAATAGTTCTGCAGTAAACTTTTTATTTTCTTTTTATTTCTTTCATGTAAACTTCACTACAGTTTTTTTGTTCTCTTGTCATGATTTTTTTTCTAATTACTTTTGGGTATGTTCACAATGGCTGACATTATATCTTTCAATTTTCCATTCTCTGTCTTAGATAAATGCATTCATTAATTCTTGTTTCCTGTTAGGCAGATTTTCTCTTCATTTTTTTTGTTTTATATTTTTAATCACATTCTTATGTTGCTGCTGTTGATATATTTTAGTTTGAAACTATTTTATTGTCATTATCTAAATCATTTTAGTTTAATTTCTTAAATTCTTTCATCTCATCTGAAAATAATAATTATAATTATATTTTGCTTTCCAAACAAAAAATAACAGAAAAATTTTGGCCAAAAACAGGCACAGGTATTTATTTTAAGAAAATATTTAAATAATTCTATTACAGATTAATGTTAAAAATCTCATAATTCAAAATTATTCTCTCCCTTTTGATTAAGCTTTATCCAAAATATTAAATATTTTATTAATGTTTTAAATTATATAAACAAGATTTTATTATCTCAAATACATTCCTATTATCTAAAAAATATGATAATAAAATGGACAAGTATGCATTTAACAAGAATTGTAATTATTGACCTTATTTTTTGTGTGTTCTCAGTTTCCTATAAATTTCTGCTGAGAGTTTCCCAGACAGTTCTACTTTCCTCACAGTTCCCTTGTGATTCAATTTTATTTGATTAAGCAATAGCACTCATTTACCAAAAGAAACATAATTTTATTTTCCATTCTTCCTTCCTTGGGCAATGTTTTAAGTTCTACAATCTCATTAACTAGAGTACAAAAATCATGAAACATTTCAAATAACTCCTTTAATAGTTATTAGAAGACATCATTTTCAAAAGAAATATGTGGGCTGTTATTTTCAACAGCATATCAGCTCTATTTATTTGGGTGTTCAATTTAGTTTTGCAATTTGGTTTCTGGTTTATTGCCCCTGCAAAACCCCATCCCTCTATTTTGGTCTGTTTTGTTGAGGCTCTCCTTTGTTAATGTTTCTTGCAAGTCTAATTTATAAAACCTACTGTAACTTCCAAGCAATAAATGACTCAATTTAATACCATTGAAAATGTAAGTCAAACACAGACCATAGAATTTGAATTATTTAGTAAAATGATTAGATAGCTCTGTATCCCAGGGCATGATTGAGCATGTCTGCGGTAAGTTTCAGGGCATGTAAAAACACCTTCAGCACTTGTTGTTTCTCTGGTTTTGCAATATGAACAATCCCCATCTGTGCCGATGCTTCTTTTCATTAGCCTCTCAGTGATCTGACTCTAATCACTCTTTTCTGCTGTGTAAATTATATTTACTATAGATAAAAGCTGACATTTTGTAATGTCTACCAATTATACTTCTGTAACTGCACTAAGACAGCTAATAAAATCATTTGCTATATTTTTTTCTGTATCTTCAATTCTCTTTCAACATCTCATTCTTTTTAGCATAAATAGGCCAAGGTGGAAAATTATTTAGTGTGTGGTTATCTTCACAATAAAATAAGGTTGCATAATATTACTAAAGCTATGTAATTTTTTTTTTTTTTACATTTTATTTATTTATTTTTTATTTATTTATTTATTTTTTTTAAATAAATTTTTATTAATGGTAATGGGATGACATTAATAAATCAGGGTACATATATTCAAAGAAAACATGTCTAGGTTATTTTGTCATCAAATTATGTTGCAAACCCCTCGCCCAAAGTCAGATTGTCCTCCGTCACCCTCTATCTAGTTCTCTGTGCCCCTCCCCCTCCCCCTAACTCTCCCTCCCTCCCTCCCATGTCCTCCCTCCCCCCCCACCCTTGGTAACCACCACACTCTTGTCCATGTCTCTTAGTCTCAATTTTATGTTCCATCAATGTATGGAATCATATAGTTCTTGTTTTTTTCTGCTTTGCTTATTTCACTCCTTATAATGTTATCAAGATCCCACCATTTTGCTGTAAATGATCTGATGTCATCATTTCTTATGGCTGAGTAGTATTCCATAGTGTATATGTGCCACATCTTCTTTATCCAGTCTTCTATTGAAGGGCTTTTTGGTTGTTTCCATGTCTTGGCCACTGTGAACAGTGCTGCAATGAACATGGGGCTACATGTGTCTTCACGTATCAATGTTTCTGAGGTTTTGGGGTATATACCCAGTAGAGGGATTGCTGGGTCATAAGGTAGTTCTATTTGCAGTTTTTTGAGGAACCACCATACTTTCCTCCATAATGGTTGTACTACTTTAAAGTCCCACCAACAGTGAATGAGGGTTCCTTTTTCTCCACAGCCTCTCCAACATTTGCTATTACCCGTCTTGTTGATAATAGCTAATCTAACAGGGGTGAGGTGGTATCTCATTGTAGTTTTGATTTGCATTTCTCTAATAACTAATGAAGCTGAGCATCTTTTCAGATATCTGTTGGCCATTTGTATCTCTTCCTGGGAGAAGTGTCTGTTCATGTCCTCTTCCCATTTTTTTATTGGATTGCTTGTTTGTTTGTTGTTGAGTTTTACGAGTTCTTTGTAAATTTTGGATATTAGGCCCTTATCTGAGCTGTCGTTTGAAAATATCAGTTCCCATATAGTTGGTTGTCTGTTTATTTTGATATCAGTTTCTCTTGCTGAGCAAAAACTTTTAATTCTGATGTAGTCCCATTCATTTATCTTTGCCTTCACTTCTCTTGCCATTGGAGTCAAGTTCATAAAATGTTCTTTAAAACCCAGGTCCATGATTTTAGTACCTATGTCTTCTTCTATGTACTTTATTGTTTCAGGTCTTATATTTAGGTCTTTGATCCATTTTGAATTAATTTTAGTACACGGGGACAGGCTGTAGTCGAGTTTCATTCTTTTGCATGTGGCTTTCCAGTTTTCCCAACACCATTTGTTGAAGAGGCTTTCTTTTCTCCATTGTGTGTTGTTGGCCCCTTTATCACAGATTATTTGACCATATATATGTGGTTTTATTTCTGGGCTTTCTATTCTGTTCCATTGGTCTGAGTGTCTATTTTTCTGCCAATACCATGCTGTTTTAATTATCGTGGCCCTATAATATAGTTTAAAGTCAGGTATTGTAATGCCCCCAGCTTCATTCTTTTTCCTTAGGATTGTTTTGGCTATTCGGGGTTTTTTATAGTTCCATATAAATCTGATGATTTTTTGTTCCATTTCTTTAAAAAATCTCATAGGGATTTTGATGGGAATTGCATTAAATTTGTATATTGCTTTGGGTAATATGGCCATTTTGATTATATTTATTCTTCCTATCCAAGAACAAGGAATATTTTTCCATCTCATTGTATCTTTTTCGATTTCCCTTAACAATGCTTTGTAATTTTCATTATATAGGTCCTTTACGTTCTTTGTTATGTTTATTCCTAGGTATTTTATTTTTTTTTGTTGCAATCGTGAAGGGGATTATTTTTTTGAGTTCGTTTTCTAATATTTCATTGTTGGCATATAGAAAGGCTATGGACTTTTGTATGTTAATTTTGTATCCTGCGACCTTACTGTATTGGTTTATTGTTTCTAATAATCTTTTTGTGGAGTCCTTCGGGTTTTCGATGTATAGGATCATATCATCAGCAAAAAGTGATAGCTTTACTTCTTCTTTTCCGATGTGGATGCCTTTTATTTCTTTGTCTTGTCTGATTGCTCTGGCCAGAACTTCTAGCACCACGTTGAATAAGAGTGGAGAGAGTGGACAACCCTGTCTTGTTCCTGATTTAAGGTAGAAAGTCCTCAGTTTTATGCCGTTTAATAGGATGTTGGCTGATGGTTTATCATATGGCCTTTATCATGTTGAGATATTTTCCTTCTATACCCATTTTGTTGAGAGTCTTAAACATAAAATTGTGTTGTATTTTATCAAAAGCCTTTTCTGCATCTATTGATAAGATCATGTGGTTTTTGTTCTTTGTTTTGTTGATATGGTGTATTACGTTAACCGTTTTGCGTATGTTGAACCATCCTTGAGATTCTGGGATGAATCCCACTTGATCATGATGTATTATTTTTTTAATATGTTGTTGTATTCGGTTTGCCAGTATTTTGTTTAGTATTTTAGCATCTGTATTCATTAGAGATATTGGTCTGTAGTTTTCTTTCTTTGTGCCATCCTTGCCAGGTTTTGGTATGAGGGTTATGTTGGCCTCATAAAATGTGTTTGGAAGTATTGCTTCTTCTTCAATTTTTTGGAAGACTTTGAGTAGAATAGGAACCAAGTCTTCTTTGAATGTTTGATAGAATTCACTAGTATAACCGTCTGGGCCTGGACTTTTATTTTTGGGGAGATTTTTAATAGTTTTTTCTATTTCCTCCTTGCTGATTGGTCTGTTTAGGCTTTCTGCTTCTTCATGACTCAGTCTAGGAAGGTTGTATTGTTCTAGGAATTTATCCATTTCTTCTAGGTTGTTGTATTTGGTGGCATATAATTTTTCATAGTATTCTACAATAATTCTTTGTATTTCTATGATGTCTGTGGTGATCTCTCCTCTTTCATTTTGGATTTTATTTATTTGAGTCCTGTGTCTTTTTTCCTTGGTGAGTCTTGCCAAGGGTTTGTCAATTTTGTTGATCTTTTCAAAGAACCAGCTCCTTGTTTTATTGATTTTTTCTATAGTTTTTCTGTTCTCTATTTCATTTATTTCTGCTCTGATTTTTATTATCTCCTTTCTTCGGCTGGTTTTGGGTTGTCTTTGTTCTTCTTTTTCTAGTTCCTTAAGGTGTGAAGTTAAGTTGTTTACTTCGGCTCTCTCTTGTTTGTTCATATAGGCCTGAAGTGATATGAACTTTCCTCTTATTACTGCTTTTGCTGCATCCCAGAGATTCTGATATGTCGTATTTTCATTTTCATTTGTCTGTATATATCTTTTGATCTCTGCACTTATTTCTTCTTTGACCCATTCATTTTTTAGAAGTATGTTGTTTAGTTTCCACATTTTTGTGGGTTTTTCCCCCTCTTTATTGCAGTTGAATTCTAGTTTCAGGGCTTTATGATCAGAAAATATGCTTGGTACAATTTCAATTTTTCTAAATTTGCTGATATTGTCTTTGTGGCCCAACATATGGTCAATTCTTGAGAATGTTCCATGTACACTAGAGAAAAATGTATACTCTGTCGCTTTGGGATGAAGTGTCCTGTAGATGTCTATCATATCCAGGTGTTCTAGTATTTCGTTTAAGGCCACTATATCTTTATTGATTCTCTGTTTGGATGACCGATCTAGAGCCGTCAGCGGTGTATTGAGGTCTCCAAGTATGATTGTATTTTTGTTAGTTTTTGTTTTAAGGTCAATAAGTAGCTGTCTTATATATTTTGGTGCTCCTTGGTTTGGTGCATATATATTAAGGATTGTTATGTCTTCTTGATTCAACTTCCCCTTAATCATTATGAAATGACCATTTTTGTCTCTGAGTACTTTTTCTGTCTTGTAGTCAGCATTATTAGATATGAGTATTGCTACACCTGCTTTTTTTTGGGTGTTGTTTGCTTGGAGTATTGTTTTCCAGCCTTTCACTTTGAATTTGTTTTTATCCTTGTTGCTTAGATGTGTTTCTTGTAGGCAGCATATAGTTGGATTTTCTTTTTTAATCCATTCTGCTACTCTGTGTCTTTTTATTGGTAAGTTTAATCCATTTACATTTAGTGTAATTATTGACACTTGTGGGTTCCCTACTGCCATTTTATAAATTGCTTTCTGTTAGTTTTGTATCTAGTTTGATTCTTCTCTTTTGTTTTTCTATCATTTGTTTTTGTTTGTTTGTGTTCCATACTTCTTTCCTCTGTTGCTACCTTTTTTAAGTCAAGTGTTTTTGTGGTGGTTTTTTTAAGGGTGGTTACCATTAAGTAATGAAAAGGGTACCTACCATATTCATTGTAGTACCCTATCTTATAAGTATTTCTGCACTTCATCATCCTTTGCTACTGTTAATCTCCATCCTCTCCCCCCTTTTTATCCTTTGTTGTCACAGTTTAAGTTTGGTTTTATTGTGTTCTTGGTGGAGCTGTTACTTGTGGTGTTGTTTTCTTTTGTTCTTTGAATCTGGTTGGAAAACCCCCTTTAGTATTTCCTGGAGTGGGGGCTTTCTGTTGATAAATTCTCTCATCTTTTCTGTATTTGTGAATGTTTTTATATCTCCTTCATACTTGAAGGATAGCTTTGATGGGTATAGTATTCTTGGCTGAAAGTTCCTCTCTTTCAGGGCTTTAAATATTGGGGTCCACTCTCTTCTAGCTTGTAGAGTTTCTGCTGAGAAATCTGATGATAATCTAATAGGCCTTCCTTTATATGTTGTACTCTTCTTTTCCCTGGCTGCCTTGAGAATTTTTTCTTTGTCATTGGTTTGTGTCATCTTTATTATGATGTGCCTTGGAGTGGGTTTCTTGGGGTTAAGAAAACTTGGTGTTCTGTTTGCTTCTTGAATTTGAGGCTTTAGTTCCTTCCACAGGCTTGGGAAGTTCTCGTCTATTATTTGTTTGAGTATATTCTCCATTCCATTTTCTTTCTCTTCTCCCTCTGATATACCTATTATTCTTATGTTATTCTTTCTGATGGAGTCAGACAATTCCTGTAGGGCTTTCTCGTTTTTTATTATTTTTGAGTCTCTTTCTTCTTCTCTCTGTTGTGCCTCAAGTTGTTTGTCTTCTATTTCACTAATCCTATCTTCAATCTGGCCTGTTCTGTTAGCTAAGCTTGTTACCTCGTTTTTCAGCTCGTGAATTGAGTTTTTCATTTCTGTTTGATTTGTTTTTATAGTTTCAATTTCCTTGGTAATATATTCTTTGTGTTCATTGAGTTGTTTTCTGATCTCCCTATATTGCCTTTCTGTGTTTTCTTGTATATCTCTGAGTATTTTTAAGATTTCTAATTTAAATTCTCTGTCATTTAGCTCCAAGGCTTCCAATATGTTAAGTCTTTTCTCCATAGATTTTTCCACATCTATTTGTGTTACCTCTCTTTCTTTTGTATCCATAATATTCGATTTCCTCTTTCTTATCGGCATCTGACGGTGGTCTTATTGATAGCACTAATTAGAATTAATAAAGAGTAAAAAAAAAAAAAAAAAAAAAAAAAGGGTAAAACACCCCACAAAAAAAACAGTAATAATTTATTATTTCCCCCTTTTTTCTCTCTTCTCTTTCCCTCCTCTCCCCTCCTCTCCCCTCCTCAGGGAAATATCGTGCCTATAATGGAGGGCCTGATTTGGGGTGAAGAGTTCAAGGGGCAAAAAAAGGGAGTAGGGACCTACTAAATGCAAAAAAAAAAAAAAAAAAAAAAAAAGAAGAAAATCTTAGACAAGCATAAGATGATTTGCTTGTAAGTGATGGTCAACTAAGAGATATAATGAGAGGGATAAGAGGGGATCAGAAAAAAGGACCAAAAAAGAATAATAAAGAAGAAAAAATAAAAATAATAAGTAAAAATCTGTTGTATTAAGTGGAGCGAAGACTAAATACAATGGAGACCTTGGGTTGGGAGGACCCAAAATGCCACAAAAATAAACAAACAAGAGAGAAAAAAAAATAAAAACAAAAGCAAAAAAGAGAAATAAAACCAAAAAAAAAGCCTTGAGTCCCAAATTAACTAATTTGTTCGTGATTGAAGATTATATGGGAGGAAAGTAAAATGAGATAAGAAAAAACGAATAGAAAGGAAAAAATAAGAAAAAGAGAAAAACGAAGGAAGAAATAAAATAGGAGAAAAAAACAAAATAAAGCAAGACAAAAAAAAAAACAAAAGAGGAGAGAGTGAGAGTTAAGTGTTTTGGAGTATTACCTTAAAGGAGGGTGAGGATGAAGAAGAAAAATAAAATGCAACACTCATGGGTAGTGTAGTTCAAGAAAGGGGAAGCATAAGATGGGCAGAGAATAGAAGGACCGAGGTGGAGGAAATAAAGGCAAAAAGATAGAACAAACAAGCAACAACAACAACAACAACAAAAAAAAATTAGTGGATCAAGTTGTAAAGTCTGTGGGTTTTTCTTGATTTTGAGAGGTTAACTTCTTCCTTTTTCTTTTCTCTCCCTCTTCCTAGTCGGTGACTCTGTACCCCAGGCTCTGCCCCTGTGTCACTCCTAGTTAGGGATTTGCAGTTGATGGGATTCTATGGCAATGTCATATAATTGGCTTTAGTCTTGCTGGAAGTAAAGGCTTGTTGGCGTTTGCAGGGTCCAACGATGAGAGAGTTTGCTTTCCTGGATTCTCTCTCCTAGTCCCCCCTTTCTGAATTAGCAGCCTGGTGATCCAGCTATAAGGCTGCAACTGCTTCTGCCTGGGGAGTAAGAGGCTCAAAGAGCTGGGAAATCCCCACTCTATCCCCCCTCAGTGCAAGGCTTTGGGAAAGGCTCTGAGAGTCAGGGCCTCCAGTGTAATCAGGCGGGGGTGGGAGTCAATTGTTGTCAAGGTGACTGTTCAGCACCTATCATTTAGTTGGACCTCTCAACCCAGGCTTTCCACACTTTGTAGCCTGTTTTTGCAGGGAAGAAGAGGCACTAGTCTCTGCTTACGACTAGTGTAGTATAGACCTTATTATCTGCCAAGTCCTTCTTGTTAGCGTTTATCCCTGAATATGGAGGCTCTATCAATCAGCAGTTGCCTCCGCCCCTTTAGCGAGAGGCACTAAAAAATATCACGCCTCTTGTCTTGGATCGCTGAACTGAGAGAGATCTTATCAATTAGAACCGAGGGTGCGCAGATTTTATGGGTTAAGCTAATTTCAGTGATTGGGTCGCAGCTGTGTTTCAGAAGGTATTTTAGGCTGCCTGCGCGCACCCCTCCCCCAATGCTTGATTGTTAGCTTGAATGGCTGGGTGAGGTGCCCCGCCCACGGAGAGAATCTCCCAAGCCTCTCCGGCTCGCCCCGCCGCTGGCGGCTGGACCGCACCAGGCGCAGGATAATGGAGCCCCCTGGGTGTGCGGGCCAGTAAGGCGCCCTGCGCGCGTGGAATGCCCAAGGCACGCGCGCGAATGGGGCGCTCAGGGCACCGGTGGCCGGCGACCCCCACTCGCAGTGTGCGGGCCGCTGGGAACGCCAGCAGTGCTCAACCGGACCGGGCGCGCGCAAGGCGGCTCGTGGAGGCCACTCGCGGTGGCGGTTCCGCGGGGGCTCGCAGCAGCTCGCGGTGGCGGTTCCGCGGGGGCTCGCAGCAGCTCGCGGTGGCGGTTCGCGGGGGTTCACGGCAGCTCGCGGGCTCGCGGCCGCGAGCAGCGGCTTGCGGTTCCCAAGTATATGGGCTGACTCACCGCGGGCGCACTCCCTGGCGGCTTGAATGAGCGTTGCTGCGGTACCTTCCTCCACACCCTCGTCTCTCAGATTCAAGTGATAACAGTCCTTTTGCTTTCAGTTTGTGTGGAACTCCGGAATGCTCCGAGGATAAATTTTTCTGTTTCTAGTTGATAAATTTGTTGTGATTTAGGGGAGAGCTGTCGGACGCGCTTCTCACGGCGCCATTTCCGTGACGTCACTCTATAGCTATGTAATTTTTAATAAATGTATTAATTGGGTCTTGAGATCAATATTGCTATTTATTCTGAGGATGTATACAGAATCAAGTTTTGATATTTGCATCTACTCATTCCTTTTTACAGGCAATATGTTTTTAAATTAAATGTCTCTGATAATTTTTAATAATGTTGGACATAAGTGAAGCTCAAAACATTTTGGAAAGAGAAGGAAGAGGTTGAAATTTCATTGTGATAATGTTGGAAGTGAAATTCCATAAGCAGTTTTATTAGTGAAGTTTTTACTCATATTTTGATGGCCAAACCATTTCAATAACCATTTATTTGTATGATCTCTTCTCACCCAACATATCATTTTTAAATACTGATAACATTGATTCAAATATCCCATCTATGAGTTCCTCAGTCTGAACACTTACAAATTAACACTCAGTAACAAAAGTGTTTCCAATTTAGTTTAGAAATAGTTACTTAAAAATACTATTACAGAATCAAGGAATCATTGTAGTTTAGTAGGTCATTCTGCTCTACATTTATATCAGCTTGTCACTTCTTAAAACAAAACTGAAAATGCAGTGGGACCAGAAGGGTCCAAGAATCCCTGGACAATAAATTGTCATTGGTTTGAGAAACTGATATGCGTAATAAGTCACGAATGAATGAGATATTTTTCAAAAGGTTTTGTTGGAAGTAATATTTTGTAATATTCTGAAAAAAAAAGGAAGAAAAGAAACAGAGAAGAAATGGTTAGGAGTAGCCAGCTTCTGACAAAAACTGGCAAAAATGAGAGTCTATTGATGGAAATATTAAGAACAGAATTGGTGTTTTTATTTAAACATGTCCCTGTGTGCAAAATAAGGCTAAATAAAAAATTTGGTAACACTCTGATTTTATTATTCTTGCCTTGTTGTTTTACGAATTTGCGTGTAATCCTTACGCAGGAGCCCTGCTAATCTTCTCTGTATCATTCCAATTTTAGTATATGTGCTGTGGAAGCGAGCCCAAGGACGCTGGCTAAAGCAAAGGGTCACTGGCTGGCTGTAGCCCCCAGTCAAGGCACATATGAAAACGCAATCAATAAACAACTGAGATGCTACAATAAAGAATTGATGCTTCTCATCTCTCTCCCTTCCTGCTTATCTCTCCTTTTATTTTTCTCTCTGTCTCTGTCCCCTCTTGCTTTTATTCGGAGTGAAAGCAATTCTTTTTTTATATTTCCTGAGCAATTGTGTCATCCTGACTTCTCCATTAGAGGTTATCTCAAAAGGATATTAGAAAACTAACCACTAGAGTCATGTTCTAAAATCATCCTTTTACTATGGTACAGAGAAGAAGAAAAAGAAAATAGAGGAAAACAACATGAAAAGAAAAGGAAAAATAGATAAATTGCAGTACAGAATTGATTCTTTTGCTGGTTAATCTCAGGACATTTAAAACTGAACAGAAAATCATTTAGTTGAAAATTACCAGCAATTTTGACATTTAGTTTTATCTCTAAAATGTGAGATATATTGGCTGGAAAGAGACAAATGAATTTATGAATAAAGGTGAATTTTGTTTTGCTTTGATTCGGCAGTAGATGACCATGCTCAGTACTAACATCACAAATTCTAATATAATGAGAAGATAATGAGCAGGAAGTACTGAAAAGATAGGAACATGACAGACAAAATAAATTAGGTATCAATGTTAATAACAAGAGTTGTAAAGGTTTGAATTTAAATATTAAAAAAATAGATTACAATAAAATAACAAAATTTCACCTGTATTTTCTTTAGAAAGCAATGGATAAAATTGTGCACACTTTGGCACATATTTATCAGAAACAAATATAATAGGACTAAAATGTAGATTGCTTAGAAGACTTGTGCAATACAAATAAGTTTGTGCAATACCAGATACCATAATATAGTGATTTTGTGTTGCACTCAGCTCTCAGGAAACACAGGATTTAAAGATAGATAGGCATATCTAGAAAAGTCATTATTTAATGAATGACCAAGCAACTCAAAAAATTTGAACATCAACATATTCTCTATTAAAATCAATTATATTAGAAATTTTAAAGATGATGTTGTGTGCCACCAATAATTTTTGAAATGTAACAAAAGCATTATTAAATAAGCTGTGTTAATAAATATATCATAAAAGAAATACTCAGATTTTAGGACTAAGTATTATTGAGTATGCTATGTAAAAATAATAAGATCCGCAACTGTAGTGATACATGGAAGGATTATTATATCTTAAATCCTTTGTTTAAAAAATGTTTGAGAAAAATGACAAAATTGAGCCACTTAGATGCTAAGAAAATAATTAATTGTATACCCTTCAAAGTAATAATAATAATAGCACAAAACAATGGTATAGAAAACAAAGAAAAATGACTAGAAATATAGTATCTATTCTCTCAGATGGCTCCAAAACAGAAATATAAATAACAAGATTAAAAAAATAAAAAAATGTTAATTTTTATTATAACATTTGTGCTAATAAATTTGAAAAATATTTTAGAAAATTGTAAAGACAAATAATACAACTAAGTAAAATTAGCATAAAATACTTTAATAAACTTGTAATATCAAAATGTATACAGTAATTAATTACTGTTAATACAATTAATACAGAGAAAACAGTCAGTTCTTCACCATAAAATACAATGTGTCCATAAAGTCATGGTGCACTTTTGACCGGTCACAGGAAAGCAACAAAAGATGATAGAAATATGAAATCTGCACCAAATAAAAGGAAAACTCTCCCAGTTTCATACTTAGTGTAGTTTGATGTGGGCTTACACACAGATTTTTTAGGGTTCCTTAGGTAGCTATCCCATATAGCCTCTACAGACTCGTCACTGACTGATGGCTTACCAGAACAGGGTTTCTCCACCAAACTGCCGGTTTCCTTTAACTGCTTATCCCACCAAGTAATGTTATTCCTATGTGGTGGTGCTTCGTTATAAACGCGCCGATATTCACGTTGCACTTTGGTCACAAATTTGAATTTAGCAAGCCATAGAACACACTGAACTTTCCTCTGTACCATCTACATCTCGACTGGCATGGCTATGGGCTGCTCCGCTGTATACACAGTGTTATGTCATCATCTGCGCATGTGCACATGCTACAGCATCATCCTACAGAAACCGAGAAGGTTTTCCTTTTATTTGGTGCAGATTTCATATTTCTGTCATCTTTTGTTGCTTTCCTGTGACCAGTCAAAACTGCACCATGACTTTACGGACACACTGTATAATACCTGTGAGTTTTTCAGAAGTGTCCTTTGTTGAGTTGAGAAATATCTCTTTGATACCTAGTTTGTCAAGTATCATTATGATGAAGGTATGTTGTATTTTGTCAAGTAATTTTTCTCCATTTATTAAGATGATTATGTGTTTTGAATTATGGCTTGGTTTATCCCATTAATTGATTTTCAGATCTTAAATTTACCTTTAATTCTAAGGATGATTTCACTTTGTCATGGTGCATACTGTTTTCACATATTGTTAGATTTAGTTTGCTAGCATTTTGCTTAGATTCTTTTGTCCTTATTTATGAGATATTGTTCTGTTGTTTTATCTTTTTATCATATCTTTCTCTAGTTTTGATATTAAGGTAACAGAGATTTCATAGAATGTGTTGGGAAATGTTACTTTCCCTTAATATTTTTTGGAAGAGTTGATGAAGAACTGGCACATATTCTTTAAATGTTTCTTAGAAATCACCAGTTAAGTCATATTGGCCTGAGTGTTCTTTGTGGATAGATATTTTTCATTATTAATCTAATACCAATTATATGCAAGCTCTTTTTGAAGGATTATTCATGAGGCAAGTATTCTAAATTTTGTGGAGTGTTTTATGTTTTGTTTTCTAACCTAAGAAGGCTTTTCTTTCTGGCAAACTAACTGTAAGTCGAACATGTGTCTTTCATAAAGCTCTTACCCTCTTCTGAGTTCCCTACCACTAAATTCTCTGTTATTTCTGAGGCTCAAACTTTCCCACACTGTGTTTTAAATACAGCCAATTCTTCCAGGAAATATTCTTTTTTAAATTTTTTAAGACTTTATTCATTTTAGGGATGAGAGAAAGAGAGAGATGGAGGAGAAGAGCAGGAAGCATCAATTCCCATATGTTCCTTGACAAGAAAAGTCCAGGTTTTCAAACCGGCGACCACAGCATTCCGGGTCTACACTTTATCCACTGCACCACCACAGGTCGGGCTTGGGAAACTTTCAAAGCTATTTTATGGCCTGGATATTTCTGTGAGAAAAATCTCTGAGTCCTGGAGCTGGATGCAGGGACAGTGCTTTAGTGCAGCACACTTGGTGACAATCTCTTCAGCTATGTTTCTCACCGTAAAAACTCCACCATGCATGCAGGCTATGTATGGGGACATGGGTTGTAGTGGTCCCAATATTCTTTATTCTCAACAGCTGGGCCTGAGGGACAACTCTGAATGTGTGAGTGTATATATTTTGTAAATAGATGGATGGATAGATGATAGAGATGAAGTGATGGATAAATGGATGAATGGATTGATAGACAGTTAGAGGTATTTTTCCAGTTCTAACATTTTACATCGATTCGCACTTCCAGAATAGTAGTGTGAGATGCTCCTGGAGATGATCATGGAGCATAAGTGACCAAATTTCAATAAAGCGTCATTTAACGTCCCTAGAAATTGTCCTAAGGTGATACAGCAAATGAAGAAACACATATTTTAGAAAATGTACTTGGTTGGAACAACAAGACTTGGTGTCATTTCAACCATGACTTACCTCCCTCCCCAAGCCTCCCCCGAGTTCAGCTGACTGAAGCCGCACTCCAGGCCGGAACAGCCCACAGCGCAGAGCTCACTCTCCCCCGATCATGGCATCTTCCTGGTAGAATAGGGTTTCTCTTTAGTCTTTCTCCAAAATTCCTTGCTTCTACATTAATTAAAAACTAATCATTTTTATATCTTACTTTATATGACATAAACTATATATAATAATATATATATATAAATACTGAATCATAACTGCATTCTCAATCCATACTTATCTTTCATTTTAAGTGTTTTTTATTTTACCTTATTTTATACACGATTGTCTTGGAGATATTTGTATGTGTTTGTGTTTCTTTGAGTCTAGTTGATTGTTGATAGAAAATATTACCATTTATATGCTAAATTGCATTTTTTCAAGATCCAAACTTAAAACTTAGGTCTCACATTACAATTAGTATGTGTCAGATTCTTTTCCATAAGGTCCGTATGGAAAAAGTCAGTATTCAGAAATGATTTTTTGGACATGATGTTATGTTACACCATCTTTAACACAATCTAATTAGCAGTTACTTCACAGCCTTTTCTAAAACTGACTTTCTATCAGTTCACAATCCCTAGAATTTTAAGTGATGAGTATGAGGTTCAGCCTCTAGCAATCACTCTTTGTCGAATTGAACTAAGGTAATAGTGATATTTGAAATTGCTAATCACTGAAGATTCTATGAACTCTAAAAATGTCCTATTGATTTAATCATTAGTGGCATTAAAATTTCTAAAAGTCAATGCTCTGTTACAGCAAAGGAGGAGAATTTTAGTTAGACATGTTTGACTCCTTTTATTCTGAAGAATGGAAGAGTGTTTTCAAATGCAATTTTATTGCTTAAGAATTATGCTGAAAATATAGATATCATTCTACATAAAATTATATTTGAAGCACTATATATTTTATTGTATGAAAAAGCCTTTCAGAAGAAAATTTTTTGCAACATATTAATAAATGTAAGATTTTTATTCCATTGAAGATATCAGACTATTTGTACTTTCTTTCAATAATTGATAATGGCTTAAGTTACATTGATAGCTAACTAACCATATTTTACAATTTTGAGAGGTAAGTGAGTCCAGCACACAGAATATTATTGCTAATAATTATCTACCTTTTGGGCCCTACTTTCATTTATTATCTCTCTCATCTCTTAACTCCATCAGTTAAATTTTTATATTGGTTTGAGGAACAATGTCACCCCATAACATTCATATGTTAACACCCTAATCCTCATGTGACAGTGTTGAAGGTAGGGCGTTTAAGAGTTAATTAGGCCAGGAAGGGTGAAACCCGAATGATTTGGTTAGTGGCCCTATTAGAAGAGATATGAGAGAGATGATGCTTCCTCCACCACATAGAAATACAAAAAGAAGATGGCCCCATGCAAGCAAAAAAGAGAGCACCCACCAGGTGCTGAGTGGGCCAGCATCTTGATAAGAAACACCCCAGCTTTCAGACTGAGAAATAAACGTTTTGTGTTTAAACCACCTATTTTCTTGGCATTTTGTTATAGAAGCCAGAGCAGAATAAAACAATTTGGATATAAATCACAAGAAGCTTTTATTCTTTCTCTAATCAGTCAGAAGCATTGGTCACATTTGCCCATCATTTATATTTAATTGTAAACATGTCTGTTCTCTGTTACTAGATAAATTATACTATGTCAGGTAACTTTTTACTGACCCTTTATTTCATGAGAGTCCTAAAAATAATGATATGTGCATATGAGGAGTAACAAGTATTTGTTGAATTTAAGAAAATAAGTTAATTTCAATATGAACTGTTCAAACAGACATAATAAACTTAGATTCCAATTAACTTTCTTCTTTCTGGTTCTCTTTTTTCCTTTTAGTTGAAATTTGAAAACAGTTAATAAAAAAGAATGTTTTTAATAAAGGTAGAAACCCTATGGTATTTTATTTCTGATAAGAGATCTGATGAAAAAATAATTGATAATTTATTACACCCAAATGAAACATCTCCACATTTAAAACATAATTTGTTTTTACATATAATTTAGTTTAGTACAACTCTTACAAAGATATAAGAATGTAAAAAAACATTTTAATTGTATTTATTTTTGTTTATATTAAATTTAATAGGGTGCTATTAATCAATAAGAGTACATAGGCTTCAGTAAACATTACTACATGAGATAATGTCAAAATATTCTAAGGTTGCCTGGCCTGTGGTGGCGCAGTGGATAAAGTGTTAGCCTGGAATGCTGAGGTCACTGGTACAAAACCCTGGGCTTGCCTGGTCTAGGCACATATGGGAGTTGATGCTTTCTGCTCCTCCAACCTTCTCTGTCCTTTCTCTCCCTCTCTCCCCCTCCTTTCTAAAATGAATAAATAAAATCTTTAAAAAAATATTCTATGGTTGCTCTTTAGTATATCTTTGTCTCAATTATTTTCAAAAGTAAGAGACTATAAGATCAAAAACATGTACATGAATTTTTAAATGTTTTTTTCATTAATTCGAGAGAAACATTAGCTCATTTTTCCAGTTAGTTATGCATTCATTGGTTGCTTCTCATACATGCTATGACCAAGGATTTAACCCACGACCTCAGAAAACTGGGACAATACTCTATCCATTGAGCCACTCTGCCAAGGCCCACAAGAATTTTCTTTCAGAAACCCTAAGCCTTCAACCATATGAAGGGATTTATGTTGAAGAAAATGTATGCCATGCATATTTTTTAAAATGGAGACAGACAAAAGTTGTATTTTTGACTCATTCTCTTCGCATATGCTAGAATTTGGTCTTATGTCTGCGTTTTTTTGGTTTCTTTCCATTGTAAGCAACAGAATGCCAACACCAGCTGAAGCAACAGAAGAAATAATACTATTTTTTGTTTACATTTTAAATGTGTTGTTGGATGAATAGGTAGAGTAATTCTAAAATTGCAAATAAATATTTTCAAATACAAACAACCAAAAAGAAATATTAAAAGAATACTGCTTATTGACATTGTGCATTGTAGGTCATTGTTGAGTTTTTTCTTATTGAAATCCCACTATTACATTTCAACATTATATTTTCTAAGTCTTCTTTGTAATCATTTTACCACTTTCATCAGTTTTCTTATTGTTTCCACTTAATTCTATACTTGGTCTCTTCTCTTTTGATCTAATAGTATTCTAGTGTGATGTAATTTATGTCCTACTTATTGTAAGGTATTTTTCTCCACCAAGAAGGAAGGAAGGGGGCCGGAGCCACAAAATGTGGAATAATAAAAGGTTTTATTGAGTACAGAGTGTGCATCCCGCCCAATGAGGTTCCCTGGCCCCGAGGAAAAATGGAGGCCAGAGAAGTCGCAAGGGGTGACCCGTGTGGGAGATATTTAGATATTTAAAGGGTCCCTAGGGTGGTCAAGCTAATATGACGTGGTGAAATCTCACTGGCTGGCAGATGGTCGCTTTTTTCCAAAGGGCTCCTGGGAAGTTTCTTTTGGCGTGCTTGGTTGTGGGTGGTCCCAGCCAAAGTTTCCGGGCCTTTCCCCCATTATCCACTGACCTTACACCTATATAATGAAGAATCTTCATAAATGTTTAGATCCTTGAAAGTAAGAATAATTTCCTATTAGTCTTTTCATCTATCTTATTTTGACTAGAATTTAAGGACAACTTGCTCAGTAATAGGCATTGAATTGAACTGAAAGGAATAAAAATCTAACTCACAAACCCTTTCTGTTCCAGACTTATACATTGAATTGTGTTTTGTGAACACTCATATAGATATTCAACAACCATTTTCAATCTTAATTTACTGAAAACATCTACCTCTAATCTGTTCCTCATCACATTCTAGGCTTGTAGTGCTGTCATTACCTCTGTTAAATTTGACACCATCTACACAATTATTCTTCAGCCCTTACTCTCAGCACTTGATAAAGCATCGATTCTTGGAAGTTTTAATCCCTGCAGTACTTCAAATAAATTACTTTTTCTATTCACTACTATATCATAAATCAGACTCTGATATGTTTTGTATGCAATTATCTCTAAATGGTGACCCAGACTTTAGTCACTAAATCATCTCAAAATTTCTTAGCTTAAGCTAGAAGATCTTAAGTATCTATCTTACTGTGTTGTCGGTACTGTAAAAAAAAAAACTTTTTAATGCCTGCCTGAAATAAATAAGTGTAAGGTGAATTTACACAGGTTGCACTTAGTGAAATGCCTTTAAGTGTTGGCTCTGGGGTCAGGCTGTCTGGGTTTTCAATTCATCTCCTCTGCATTAGTTTTGTGATGCTGTGTGAGTTACGTGACTATTCTAACTTGTGCTTTCTCCGTCAGTAAAACTGGTATAATAATAGAATGACCTCATAGAGCTGCTTTAAGGATTTAATGAAAAATCCACTTAAAGTACCTAAAAGAGCATCAACAAGAAGATACTGAATGAATGTTAGCTCATTCTTTTCACTCTTTGATTAGGTAGCCTCCTTGGCTTAATATCTAGTCATCCTTAAAAACTTAGATATGTATCACCTTCACAAAGACTAAAAACATTTGCCATCTATTATAATACATGTTACACTATATACATTTTTAAAAAAATATCTTTAAACGTACATACCCGTCTGGAGGAGTCCAGAGTAAGTCTACTTAATCTTCATGTCTCTTACCCCTAGAAGACTGTTTAGTAAATTTTGGCTTTTTGATTGAATGTTTCCTGAATTATTTATTTCCCAATCCTTAACAGCTTGAAGATAAAAATATAAACTTCAAAGAATAACAAATAATTTAAAAAGTTTTATTCTCACTCTTTAAATGTTTCAGCTTCTTTCAAGTTCTTTTGAAATAGAGAATATCCCTTTTCTCTGGAAAAAAAAATTGTGCCTTTGGACACTTTATTTTATTGACTACTTTCTTCTATGCATCTGTATCATTATCTGGTGGGATTTCCAGTTACCACAGTTACCCAAAAAAGCAGTTATGTTGTTGAAACCAATATTGCTACAGATAAATTATAGAATCCACACTGAGTTTTTAATGTTTGATTAAAGAGTACTGATATTTTTCTAAATGATAATGTTTTATTTCCTCATCTTTCCAAGTAAATAACAGTGATACAAGTTGAATGATGACCTTAGCAGTTTAACATGCAGCTATTATTAGCTCTGGACTAATATTGATAATGTCAATGCATATAACCATGTTTTTGAGTTCCATTTCTGTTTAAGCTATTACTGATACAATTGCTGATGCTTTGAAAACAGAATGCCATAAGAATTCTAGAATGTTTTTCTTTTTTTACTCTAACTTTATTTTTTGTTGTTGTATATGACAGATATTTCTTTAAGTTTTTTTTTTTAATTTTTTTTATATTCATTTTAGAGGGAGAGGAAGGAGGAGCAGAACATATGTGCCTTGACCAGGCAAGCCTAGGGTCCAAACCAGCAACCTCAGCATTCTAGGTCATTGCTTTATTCGCTGCACCACCACAGGCCAGGCAAGAGTTATTTTTGTAAAATCAAGTATATAATTTTAAAAAAATATGGAAAAGTTTGTGAAAATAAACTTTAAACCAAACTGCTATTATTGATTACATTCTAGTTAATTTCTACTCATACACACACACACATATATGAAAACAACAAAGACAAAAGAATATGCACTCTTTTTCTGTGATAGTTTCTAAGCTAGGTTTTAAATTTATTCTTAAAAAATAGCATTATGTCACTTGAGACACCATGGATAAGAGAGTCAAGTCACACCTAGGTTCTTGTGCTTCTAGCTATATTCAGCTATAGGTGGAAGTATTCAGATGGGCATTAATGTTTGCCCAATAGCTTTGGGAATAGTATTTATTTGTAGATGTGGTTAGAGGAAAGAATACATTTTCTTACAGTCTAACATTTCAAAAAATATTTTGTTGAACGTATTGAACTGACATTGTTAAAGTTATAAATGTTTCAGGTGCACATTTCTACAAAACATTATCTGTATATTGCATTCACCACCCCAAGTCAAGCCTCTCTTCATCACCATCCATTTCCCCTCTATCTTACTCCACCTCCCTCATGTCCTTTTTCCTCCTGCAGTCCCCACTCCATTGTTTGTGTCTATAACCGTTTCCTTTGTTTAATCTCTTCCCCTTTTCACACAGTCCCCCCAAACCCCATCCCTTCAGAGAAAAGACTGACAGCTGTCAGGAAGAATAGAAAATTTTCTTTTACTATTGTGTTCATGTGTTTGAGAGAGAGAGAGAGAGAGAGATTCCAACCCACGTGCCATTTACTACTATATGAATTATTAGAGAGTGAGCAGAAAATAGACATGAAACAATGATGAAATAGTATTTATAACTTCCCCTGAAATTTGGCCCATGTTCCCTAAATTAAACTTAATATAAAACTTTTGCTAAGAAGATAGGCACTAATAACTAATAGATCAGAGGTAATTAAAATTATCATCTCTTATTTGAAGCTCAATACTTAACTATAAACAGAATTTTGAGAAATTAGTGATATGATCATTGTATAAATTCCAGACACAAACCATAAAGGTCTTTGTCAGTATGTGAGACACAACAGTAAATAACAATATCTGTAGTCAATTTACTTGTAACATATTTGAGAAGAAAAAAAAACATGTAAAATGTAGAACTAACAATTTAACATTGCCTATAATGTAGGACAAAAACAATGAAGGCAGTAAGTGCTATATACAACTGGAGTTGGAAGAGATTTCAGAAGACCATATATGTGATAGTAGGTAGCATGATATTCTGCATTCATAAATATAAGGGGAAAACAGTGTGGTGATACTGAGCCTATAAACTAATAGCATTTTATTCTAAGCCATCCAATGAATTATCAAAAATTATTCCAATTATTATAAATCAGAAGCATCCACTTTGGGACTGAAGGGAGAGATTATCTATACTTTTAAAAAATATACATATTTTTAGTTAACAATCATATTCTAAATATTAGAGGGGAAGTCAGAATAAGTTAAAATTCACAAAGTATAACAATTTTCAGACATATTCAAATAAACTTTCATGGGAACTATTTCCAACTCATTCTAATGCTATAAGTTTTTCATCTGCAAATAAATTTGAGTTCTTTCAGCCTTGACTTAAATTGTAGATAAAATGCCTTTGTGCAACATAGACTAAAGGGCTTTTAAGAGGTTTAGAACATTTACCGATAGAAAATATCTCATGCAAAACATTGTGATGAGATAAGTGTAAAAATTCAAGAGCCTTATGGATTAATTTTTTTAAATAAAAATTGAATATAAAATTCCTAGAAAAGCCACTGGGGAATAAAAGTAAAAATCACAAAATATTAACAAGTATCTTAAAATATTGTCTACATAAAATAACAAAAACTGACTCACTTCAGAAAGCACTCTGTTTTAATAAGTAACAGTCACAATCAAATGCTTATTTTTATGGCATAAATAATATTTTTAAATTAAATAATTATAATTAATTACCTAAATGTTATTGCCTACAATTTGCAGCATTTTTTAGAAGCCTTGGTTATTTTCCAAATATGCAGGTACAAAGACTAAGTGAAGATAGATTAAAATATAGAGAAAGAAGGTGCTAAAATGGCTTATTATGAGTAAATAAAGCCATAGTGCTAGACCATTTCACCTTGTTGTGGTGACTCTTTCTTCTTAAGGAGCACCTTTTTAAAATATGTCCTTCCACTTTATATTAAATATACTCAAATTTCTGTAATAAAAGGGAAAATGTATCCTCTATTCACCAGATGTGCTACTCAGCTACATCCAATTTACTATATACTTTATCTTCCCCCATTTGTCACAAATATCTTGAAAGAGTAAACCAATTCAACTGCATTTCCTAAATTTAAGTTTAAAAATGATTTTAAAAATCAAATCACACAAATTTACTTAAACATATATTTATTATTACTGGCCATATTTTAGTCTTACGATGCTCTCATCTGCACCTGTTCTTGAGAATTGGTATTCCCTAAGTTTTGATTATCTCTTACATTTTCTATTATGCTCTTCAGCAACAATCTCATTCACTGTCACATCTTCAAAAGTCATCTATATGATATAATTTGTTAATCACTGTTTCTTTACTAAACATTATTTTTAAGACTTACTCATATAACCAATTCATAATTAACATGCATTTTGATATCTCCAGTGCCATCTTGACATAAAATTACTAAAACTGAATTTCAATTTTCACACTAAGAAAGTAAGCATGTGATTATTTAATGCATATAGTATTTTCATCATTTTTAGTCCAATACCTAGCCCTGAATACTACAAAATTTTTATATAGCAATTAGTTGTAATTTATAGTTTGACATTTTACTATTAAATATCTGTTTGTAGACATTTGTTGTGTACTTATATATTTGTGTGCATTTTATGTTAACTATTCTCATCACAAAACAAAAAATAAAAAAGAAACAAAGAGGATAGATAAAAACTTCTGGAAGTGATATGTGAGTTTATAGTATTAACAAGGATGATGGTTTCATGGGTGTAGACTTATCTACAGACACATCAAGTTGTATATATTAAATATTTACAGCATTTTATGTGTTAATTATACTTCAGTACACCAGTTTAAACAAAATTTATTTTTAGTTTTAGCTTACTGTGTTCAATAGTGAGAAGTATAATATAAATGATCTTTGAATAAAATTTGAAAACATCTGGTCAAGGTGAGTTAGTTGCTCCTCTAAATCTGTGAAATATAAATCTTTAATTATAAACACTATATATATTATTTATGTGATTTTGGTTTGGGAAAAAATATTCTATCTGGAATCAACACATTTTATTCTATTATTCAAATGTTATATCTGTAATCAACATTATTCTATTCTACTATCGTTCATTATAAAATTTTAGATGCAAACTATTTTTAAATTGATTGGGATCATTAGGATTTTATGGACTACTTATAATATAACATTCTTCTAATAAACACAGTTGACTGAAATAAGCTATGTTATATTTTTAGGCATATAAACATGGTAGCATAATGTTTCATATTTATATTTTGCCATTTAAATAGAGAATATTTACTTATGTAATAAAAAATAATAAGCGTTATGGTGATAAAAATAGAAGTGAGGCCTGACCTGTGGTGGCACAGTGGATAAAGTGTCGACCTGGAAATGCTGAGGTCGCCGGTTTGAAGCCCTGGGCTTGCCTGGTCAAGGCACATATGGGAGTTGATGCTTCCAGCTCCTCCCCCCTTCTCTCTCTCTGTCTCTCCTCTCTATCTTTCTCTGTCTCTCCCTCTCCTCTCTAAAATGAATAAATAAAAAAAAAATTTTTAAATAGAAGTGAATGACACATTTCAACTAAACTAATTATATCAGTATTATTTGAACCTGTTTTTCCTTTGGTTATAAACATCAGCTTTATTTGGTTATTATTTTATTGATATACAGATTTTGAAAAAAAACACATATCATCATCAAACACACAAATTAATAAACTATACATCAAATCATATGACTAAAAATATAATTTTTAGGAAAATATTTTGATCATTTCTCTGTATTTTTATTCTATATGAAATTTCTCCATGTCTTATAAAATAGCCCACAAATTACAGCAGGCAAAAGCTGAGATCAGAATGCACACATACACTTATATTTCTAATTATCAACACAGGTCAGAAGAGTGTTGGGGAAAAAAAAACTTGGAAAAATATGTGCTTCTCTTTAGTAGGAAAATTGTCACTTGACATTCAATCTTGTCAGAAAATGGACATGAAAATCTTCATTATCAACTGTGTTATAGCTTTAATCTGCAGGACATGAGTGGAGAACATCCTTTCAGTGCCGAGGAAGGCTTAAAAAGGAATTTCACCTATGTTAAGATGAAATCTAAAATTTTCATCAAGCTTAAATTTAACTACAAATAAGGAAAGAATAAAACAATAGTGATATATAAGACATTATTGTAAAATTTCTGTTGTGAATCATTTAGATATTTAAACAATCTTGTTTTGTTTTGATTTTTGTTTGGATTTTATAATTAGACAAATTGATTGCATTAAATAATAGGTTCTATTTGCAAGTTTCAAGATACTTCATCTAGCTCTTTAAGAACTGATTTATACTACCTTAAAATTTATTATTTATGGTTGTTATGCATGTTTAAAATGGTTTACATATAACTTTGAATAGGGCACCTGTAAAGAGTATGCATTCTAAATTTCTTTAGTGGTCTGTACATAGAAGTTTCTTTGGAAACCCCTAATAAGAGCATCCTTTTACATTGTGAGTTCTAAAAATATTTAATATTGACTAATTTTCTAGAAATATAGTAGGTTTAGATAGTTATTTTGAAAAGCTTTTAGAAAAAACTCTACTGGGTTTAGTTAAATTATAATATGGACTACACGTGGTGCTGTAGTTATTTAAAATCCTTGTTTTCTTTCAACTCCAATATTTGGAACATTTGTTGTCTTCTAATTTGTCTCTTTGATGACTGTCCACATCTTGGAGTTTAGATGTAGCCTGTCATTTTATCCTGTATAAAAGAACTACTGATAATATTGATGTCAATGTCACACAGAGATTGTTGGCTGTGTTAAAACTTGTGGAGCTGAGGCCCTGGCCGATTGGCTCAGTGGTAGAGCGTCGGCCTGGCGTGCAGAAGTCCCAGGTTTGATTCCCGGCCAGGGCACACAGGAGAAGCGCCCATCTGCTTCTCCACCCCTCCCCCTCTCCTTCCTCTCTCTCTCTTCCCCTCCCGCAGCCGAGGCTCCACTGGAGCAAAGATGGCCCGGGTGCTGGGGATGGCTCCTCGGCCCCAGGCGCTACAGTGGCTCTGGTAGCAACAGAGCGACCCCCCCCCCCCGGGAGGGGCAGAGCATCGCCCCCTGGTGGGCGAGCCGGGTGGATCCCGGTCGGGCGCATGCAGTAGTCTGTCTGACTGTCTCTCCCTGTTTCCGGCTTCAGAAAAATACAGGAAAAATAAAAAAAACAACAACAAAAAAAAAAACAAAAAACAAAAAAAAACTTGTGGAGCTGAAGTTTTCAACCCAGTCATTAAATGCACTGGGTTGGTACTGGGTTGTGAAGGTAGTAGTAAACTTTCAACAGGATGTAAATAAAAGAGAAATATTTGTAGAAACTAAAGGAGGCAAATTTTAAGGTAAATATGTAGTAGGCAATTTCTTAGGAAATTGCATTTTGGTAAAAATAAATATTCAACAAGAAAAGATTAAATAAAACAATATTTTTAAAGTTAAAAAGAGTTTAGTCATCTCCCCCAAAAGCACTTGTAAATTGCTTGATTGTAGGGAAATGCTTTCTAACTGTAAGTTAAAATCCAGATGCAACAACAGAAAACATTAATAAATTAGACAACAAAGATTTACATGAAAACAAATATTAGCAAATCAAAAGCTATATAATAAACTGGAAAGAGTATATCTGTGACCTATATCACATAAATGAATAATAGTTTTTTTTGTTTGTTTGTTTTTGTTCTTTTTTTGTATTTTTCTGAAGCTGGAAACAGGGAGAGACAGACAGACTCCCGCATGCACCCGACCGGGATCCACCCGGCACGCCCACCAGGGGCGAGGCTCTGCCCACCAGGGGGTGATGCTCTGCCCCTCCGGGGAGTTGCTCTGCCGCGACCAGAGCCACTCTAGCACCTGGGGCAGAGGCCAAGGAGCTATCCCCAGCGCCCAGGCCATCTTTGCTCCAATGGAGCCTTGGCTGCGGGAGGGGAAGAGAGAGACAGAGAGGAAGGGGGGGGGTGGAGAAGCAAATGGGTGCTTCTCCTATGTGCTCTGGCCGGGAATCGAACCCGGGACTTCTGCACGCCAGGCCGATGCTCTACCACTGAGCCAACCGGCCAGGGCCATAGTTTATTTTTGAAACAATATTCTGAGGAAAAAAATGTGTCAAAATCATAAAGTGATGATTCACCAACAAAGGAAGGAGTATATATTCATATTTATATTAAAATGTGTTCAAAAACATTATTGTGTTGCCAAAATATGAATAAATCTCAAAAATATTAGGCTATGAAAATGAATTTAGATACAAAACTCTATATAGTTAATATTTTAATTCATAAGAAATGTCCTAAAAAGGCAAATCTATATATAGAGAAAGAAGAATGTAGTTGCCTGGAGCTGTAAGAGGAATGATATTACCAGTAAAAATGGTTATGAGAGATTTCATTGGATTGATAAAATTATTCTAAAACTAGTTTATGGCAATGTTTGCACAGATGGGTAAATTTACTGAAAATCATCTAATTGTTCACATCAAATAGGTGAGTTTTATAATATGACAATTATATCTCAACAAAGTCTTTAAAAAACACAATGTTTGATCTCTCATTTTCACAAAATTGAGTTAAAAAAATAAAAGTTTTTAAACAGAATTTAGAGGCAGTATAAAGTACCTAGAACTTGCTGGCTTAAAAATTAACTGCTAAATTTTTCACTTTCTCAGCTCCGTCTTTTCTGACTTATCCATGGTTTTTAAAGTAAGAAAATAAAATCCCATGGTAAGCATTATTGCTCTGGTCTGCAGTTAAGTCCTGTTGCTAAGGCCTCTGAATGCCCACAAGACGCCATTGTACTAAAGTGAATGTAGAGCTCTTAGGGTATGACTGTGCAGTGGCCATGACCAAAGAAGTAGAAATTATGTTCATGGAGAGGCACGTCTCAAAAAGAGAGATGAATATGGCTTTGCCACAAGTTGCTAACAAAATCATGAAAATATTCAAAGCAGTGAGGCTGCTGCACTGGGCAAAGTGGCAGCAACCTGGATTAAAAGGTCCTGACACACTTTATAAGATCAAGTGAACTATCTTCCTATGATGGTTAATTTTGTGTGCCATCCTGACTGGGTCATAGGTTGCCCATTATTTGGCTAAACATTATTTCTGGTTATGTCAATGAGAGTGTTTCCAAATGAGTCTAACATTTGAACACTCTTTTGTGGATTTCTGGCTTGCAAAGGGCAAATTTTGAAATGATTTCTCAGTCTCCATAATTGTGTGAGCCAATTCCCTGTAATAAATCTCTCGACAGGTAGTCATTTGATTTTACATGTAAGTGAAATCATGTGGCACTTGTCTTTTTCTAACTGGATTATTTCAATTAGCATAATACTCTCCAGGTCCATCAAGGCTGTCACAAAAGGTAAGATTTTCTTCTTTTTTTACAGCTGTGTTGTATTCCATTTTGCTAATGTACTACAGCATTTTTATCCACTCATCTACTGATGGACAGTTGGGCTGTTTCCAAATCTTGGCTACTGTAAATAAAGCTGTAGTGAACATAACAGTACATATATATTTTTGAATTGGTGTTTTGGGGGATAAATATTAATGGAGGAAGACTTAACTTGGGGTGGTGAATGTTGCACTCACTGGGTAAAACAAACACTGGAGACATTTGGAGAGTTTTAGACAAAGTTTTATGGCCAAGAGAAAAAGAAAAAGAAAAAAAAAAAAACAACAAACCTGCGCAGGGGTGAGCTCAGGTGGCAGTCACCAGAGTCACACCGAGCGCCTACAGTCTAGGGGTTTTTATAGCGTAGCAAGCAAGCGTTCATACAGAAGCTGATGTGGCTGTTAGTCATTAGCTAGGGAGGTCGTGCGCAGTTACGGGGAGAGTATTACTCAGTGGAGAATTTCAAACATAAACTTCTGATAAGGGTCTCTGACTCAATGCAGGATGTTGCTGAACTCTTTGTTCTCAGCATCACAGGGACCTTGTACACTCTTGGCAGCCCCAGCATGTCAGTACTCCTTGAGTCTAACATTCCCCCATCTCTTTTGGACATAAATCAAATCCTTGATTCTTCATCAGTGGGGAGAATGGTATAAGGCTGGGGCTCATGAGAATTTTCTACTTTAGCTGTAGCTATAAGATAATTAGGCCAGGGGTCCTCCATAGTATGTGCTGGTATGCTGATAGTGTACCCTTAGTACTACAAGCTTTACAGACTAATTTCTTTCTGCCTTGCATTTTTCTTCTCTGTACTAACTTCTTACAACTTGCACAAACCTTCTGCAACTTACACAAACCTTCTGCAACTTACACAAACTTTCAACTTTTATGCACTTTCTTATCCAGGAATAACTGGCCTTCATAACAACTTGCTTTTCATTTTCTTTTCAAAAGCACCTCTACACCTTATACTTTCTATTATCAAAACCATACAATTTCTTTCTAATTTATCAGAATTCTTAATTCCTAAAAACCTTAACCTTCAGCGAGGACTAAATCAGTAATAAGTAATCCTCTTTTAAAGATTGCTTTTTACATAATTGAACGACAAGATAACCTGGACTTGTTATCTTTGAATATATGTATCCTGATTTATTGATGTCACCCCATTAAAAAATAAAATTATAAAAAAAAAAAAAGATTGCTTTTTGGAGGTGTCCTTTTCATAAGTAGCCTATTGGACACATGACCAATATTCATAGGTTATTCTATAGTGGTAGCTATGAGCACATACATAACTTTCATTTACCTTATAGCTTCTCTCTCAGCCAAGGGACTTATACCCCCTTTCTGTATGACTCATAGCAGTACATGCATCAAACCTCTTAAGATGACTTACTTGGCTTTCCTTTACCTTAGTTTCCCTCCCTCCCCAAAGTCTCCATGCGTGGACCAGTTAACTTCTGGTTTGTGGCTGAAGCAGGGCATGCTGTCCTTCTCAGGGTCAGCTTACAAGGGTTGGCAGGGTCAGTCTTCACTGTCCACAAAGGTGTTTCTGCTGGGACTGCAAGCTTCAGCCGGCTGCGGTGGACCCAGGCGAGTATGCCTTCTACCTTGGCAGTAGTGGGAGTTGTCAGGATCATGGTGTCTGGACCCGTCTACGTGGGAGTCAGTCCTTGGGTGGTGTACTGCTAGAAATGCCTCTTGGACAGTCTTTGAACAGTTTGCTGAGTAACCTATAAAACCTGTAAGTACTTAGGGAAAGGGTGTTACATTTCTACACTTTGCAGTTAGAGTTTAAGTCCGAGTGACTACTGCTTCTAGCTGGAATTAGCAGCAGGTCCCAGCCTATAATAGGCATGGGGCATTGAGATAAGAGAAATAAAGGAGACACTAAACATAAAGCAATAAAACCAGACTGTCAATACCCACAGTAGAGATCTTTGAGGGATAAATAAAACTCAAATATTCAAGCAAGGCATAGTAGATGGCCCTTGTGTTTACAAGAAATGAGATTAGCTTATCTGCTACTTGGAAGAAATACCTTAGGCTCCTGAACGATGTCCTTAGGCCTTCAGTGGCAATTCCCAGCATGCTGGGCAAGGTCAGGTCACAGGTAGCTGGAGCAGGGCTAGAAGAGACTGAACCCTCCCTCCATGGAGCAAGGGGGCAGCTTACCTTCTCATGTCCCTCTTTCCACAGCACAGGTGTGTCAACCGGTGGGGCCCGGAAGCCTGGCAGGCTTCAGTTCAATGACCTTTCTTTCCACTCTGGAGCAGGGCCTTGATGACAGCTATAAAGCAAGCCCCTTAGGGCGCTGGAGCCAAAAGTTGGTATTTCCTGACTTCTTTTGGGCTGTAAAGCCAGCAGTCAGGGCCAGGGCCACCACTATCAAAGCAGCCCAGCCTATGCAGGTTCGCATTGGATTCGGACAGTCGGTAAAGAAACCATGGAGCCAAAAACTGGTGGGCCATAGTCTTTAATCTAGCTTGCACCCAGCGGGCAAGTAAAAATACACACTGGGCTCCAAAACCCAGTCACATTCAGTGCTCACAAAGCTACTGACTTATCCGAGTTTCCTAGAATCAAAGGTTTCTAGCTCACCAGCCTTATTCTCCTCAGTTCCCCATCTCCTTCCTTATCCCAGATACAAACTCTGTACAAACTGGCATCTCACTCAGCACTCCACCATCTTGGCTGCTTTTCCTGGCCTTCTCCACGTGGCCTCCTCCCACTGCTGGCTCTATTCTCTCTGCTCTCTCACGCTAACCTCAGGAACCAAGAGCGCCAGCTCCCGCTCCGACCCCATTTTATAGTGTAGAAATCCAAACCCTTAATCCAATATACATAATAGGGAAGTCTCTAATACAAATTCACTTCTCTGAGGCATGATTGGATTGTACCACCCCACATCAAAAAAGGGTGGGAAAGGCCCAATCCCAAAACCAAGCCCCAGGCTACAAGGATTCTCAACACACATTAATATCACCTGGGTGGCGGCCTCCTCGTGGGCAGCGTAATCTTTAACAAAGTGAGCATAATACATTTTTTCTGCCCAACATGGGCCTTATTTGCCTTTTCTGTTACTTCCTTGGTCATTATAGACCTTAAAAGCCATGCTCAGAAGATCTCACTGAGGGACTTGACTAAGAGAACAAAATTGGGAATACAACAACAAATCCTTGGTACAAAAAGGAAGTCTTTGTACTTGACAGACTATACAATCCTATTATGGCTAAAGCAGTGGGTTTAGAAGGGGCCGTATTCCCTAAATCTTCTCCTCGGGTCTAGCTCCAGATAGGAGGCGGGGATTCCCCGGAGCCAAAGTAGAGGAGGGCAGGGGCTGTAGCAAGGTGATGATAACCTCTAGCTTACTGCGCTGTTATCTTTTGCCTCACTAAGCAGTGGCTCAGCCCTTGAGCCAGTGCCCAAGGGGGAGGGGCAAGTGCCTGAAACTGTGAGGGGAGTCTGCCACTTCTCCTGCAGCCAGCTACAGCCTGGCTGCCTTTTCTTTCTCTACCTCTGCTGCTATACTGGCTGCATACTGACCATGCCACCTGCCTGCAGGTGGGTGCTGGTGATAGTACGCTAGACTCTCTATGTTTTCTATGGGTCTAGCAATCCTTGGTTTGGCCAGTCTGCTCTTAAGTTGGCCATTCTAGTAGCAGACAAACAAACCAAATATACACACAAAACAAACAAAACTTCTAAACCAAAACCAAAGGGAGAAGGCAGCGTCCTGCGTTCTCCAACCAACCGGGTGGGGAGAAATCAGGTGGCGTCCCGCCTGCTCCACTACACCCTTTTCTAGCCAGAGCTCTGTTTCCAAATATTCACAGAGGAAGCTTATTTACCAAAAGCTTCCTTACCAAACAGTCTCAAGACTCCAAATGTTTCAAATCAGCCAAATTCAGTTTCCAAACGGCAACTGCCGGAGGCTGGCCAGCTACCAAAGTCTGCTGCAGCCCACTCCGTGAGGAGGGGTCTTACACGGCCAATCTCACTGGGGGCCTCCATCTTCCTTAAATACTTTTTCAGCTTCTTGGCCGATGCGGGTTCTTTCTTCTGTTGTGAACAGAGTGTGCAAAAGCTGCTGACAATCATCCCAAGTTGGTTGATGGGTCCTGAAAACAGTCTCAAGCAAAGAAATTAACCCCTGGGGTTTCTCTGAAAACAACGGGGTCTGCTGTTTCCAATTATAAAGGTCACTAGTAGAGAAAGGAATATAAATCATTCGTGATGGTGCGTGTGGTCCTTCATCTAGTGGGGGCAGCACCTCCCTAAGAGGTAACATTGGGGCACTTCCAGCAAAGGGAGGTTGAGCATTAGCGGTTCCCCCCCCCCCCGAGTGTGGGGAGGACTCTGGACATTCTCGGACACAGTTGAATCTGGCTCAGTTGATGTGTTCATAGTATATAATTATTTTCTTAAGCAACTAATATTTTGCTATTTTTAAATAAACTATCATAACATTTATGTACAGACCATTTATTCTTACATCAAATTAAACTACATTATTTAAAAGCTATTAGCTCTAACTTATAAATGTTATTCCAACAATATATAAGAAGGTCAACTCTAAACTATTCTGTTCTATTTTATTTTATTTTATTTTATTTAGAAAACAACCAATATTTTAAATGACTGCTAGTTTTTAGATAACATATATTGTGCCATTTAAGTGCATAAAGTTATGAATTTTAAATAAAAAAAGAAAAATTATGCGTGTTTGAAACTATTTAGCAAAATATTTATATAACTATAGATATTTTTATTTCCCAGAAAAGGTCATTTGAGTGTAAATATGACATTGTAAAAAGTATGACTGTGGTGAAACAAAATCAATTTTAAACTATTTATCACATAGGAATAAAAGTCTATGTTTATCCTCATTCTCATTATCAGTTAATTCAGTCATGTCTGTGTAATTATTGGTTCTGAATATGACCTTCTTTTCTTTTCAAGCAGTTAACCTTTTTCTGTGTACTCATGCATGAGATATGAAGCTTATTTTATCTTTAGTTTTAGATTGAAACGTGTATTTAATAGTGAAAAATTCCACAGTCTATGTTTAAGACATAAGAAATATTTTTTGTTTGAATTTAGTTAATAAATATTATTATTATATCTTTGTTGTTAAATTAGAACATGGGTTTAAAACATATATTTTGTTTAGTTTCTGTACATCAAACCCTATGTTAAACATATATCCATTGAAGAACTTTGTCTATGCTGTTATAATCTTACATTTTCTGCTTCTGTTTTAACCACAGAGCTCATTATTATTATTTCATAGGTAATCTGGTGATTCTTTTATTACTGAACCCATTTCTATCCAGACACATTATCCAACTGATGCAAGCAAAGTCAACAATTCTTCTGCCATCAAGAATGTCCAGGGGAGAAATAGATATCAAGCTATGTTTACAAAAGTGCTCATATGGACACATGCCAAGTTCTGAAGAAGTCCCTCTCAAAGTGTTATCTCAAAGATAGAAAGGTTCATTTCTGGAGCTTATCACACAACAAGTAGTAGATGAGGTAACTAATACTTTTTTCTTCAGTCACCACAAATCTGAGGAGGTCAGTTTTTTTAGTAGAGCTAAGTGTTAATACAATATCTTACCAAAATAACAACCATGAGTCAAATGATTTTGTCTCTCTCTTCCTCTTCTGAGCTTTCTACTTATACAGGTAGAAAACAGTTGAGACTTATGGGTCACAGTGTAAGTTATCAACTTATAGAAAGTGTCTACCAAGTCTGAGGATGAGATTACAGTGGCAGTGTATCTTCTGTTTTGTTTTGTATCCTATTTAACTATTTTAGGACAATAAGATAATTTACTCAAGACTCATGATTATGTAAAAAAAACTAAAATTGTATGCAGTGTTTATTGTAAAAATAAAATACATATTGGTATATTAGAGTTTTTAAAATTTTTTATTAAATACAAATTAAGAAATCTAACTAAAAAGAAATAGGATAACATCAGATGTAAAGTGAAATAAAATATGAATTATAAAGACAGCATATTAATTTTTTATTGCTGGTGTTACAAGTTATCACCAATTCAGTGATTTTAAACAAAGTAACTGTAATAGCTTACAGTTCTGTAGGTCACATCAAACACAGGTCTTATTTGGCTAAAATCAATGAGTTGGCATTGTTGCATTCTCTTTTGAGAGTCTATGGGAGAATACATCTTTGACTTTTCCAGTTTTTTTAGGTCACCACTAACCCTGGCTCCTTTTCATCATTTTCAGGGCAGTGACTAATAAACTCATAAACCTCACTGATTTCATTCCAGAGTACACCTTCCTTTGACCACAGCTGGAATGGTTTTCTGCCTTTAAAAATTTATGTGTTTAGGTTGTAACCACTTTGGTAAATCAGGATAATCTCCCCCTCCTCAACTCAATCTTATTTCCATCTTAATCACATTTACTAAGTCTCTTGACCTGAAAGGTAATGTATTTATTGGTTCTATAACGTTTAGGGAGGACATTATCCAGTCCACCTCAGACTATTAAAAGAAGCACTGGTTTTTCACTCAGAGCAACAAAATACAGTACAGAACTTTACATACTACTAGATAGAGACAAGAACAAAATCATCCCCAGATTAATATGTTCAGTGGTGATCTTTACATCTTCATTTTTAATATTTTAAGCATCTGCTCATTGTTAAGCATGGGCACTACCAAACATATGAAGTATCAACAAAGACAATGTGTTTAAGTAGAAACACATAATAGATGTATCACACTAAGTCACCCAAAATATTTTCCCACTTTAATTTAAATTGCTACAAAAAAAATCATATGTGACCACACAAACACATACATAAATATCTCTAGACTTAACATATATACTTAGATCTTAAAATAAAAATTCAACACCACTTGCAAACATGTAAATTTTACATGTGTTTAGAGATGTGCGTATGTAGCAGGAGTTATTCTGTCAACTTATGAGAAATTTTTACTTGTCTGTGGGTAGAGATGAAATTTTGATATCTTGTGGTTACAGACATCCAATTTACTGAAGTTATATGTATAAGAATTTTTTATTTGTACTGAATATAGAAGAGAGAATGTATTTGACAAAACCCAAGGTAGAGATTGAAGAAGTTGATGGGGGAGTGTGGTAAAATCTGTTCTACATCTTTGCCTTAAAGTAGGGCACTTGAGCCTCAATAGAGAAGGGCTATGGGCAAAAGAAAAAGTTTGTGTGGGACAATATAGTAGAAAATTCTATATTTAGGTAAATGGATGTATTTCTATCTTAGCTTCATAACCATAGCAGTTTAACACAGGATAACCTGTAGTGTGTGCCTTTTTATTCTCGTCTGCAAATGACATAACTTTATTCATTGAATTTCAAGCTGCTTGTTAATATGCAGCCTCAACAGTTAAAAAAAATTGGCTTTTCTTCACCTGAAAGAGGAAAAATAAATTGAAAAAATATGTGTACAAGCAGCCAATTAAGAATCATTGTGACTGGTTCAAAAATATGATTAAGAGTATTTCTTTCCCACACAGGTCTGAATGGCTTGAGGTAGTTACCATTTGAGAAAAAAAATAGAATTCAAAAAACAAAGAAATAAATTATATTTAAGAATGTTGTTTAGTACAGAATCCCTGTATGGTTATAGGTGCATGGTACTGACTAGAAACAAATATGTCAGAAGCATATTTATATTTTATGGAAATTGTAATGCCAATAAAACTAGCAACTAGAACTAAAATATAGGTAGACTATATAAGTTTTAAAGGAACTCTCTAGTTCTTAAATGTGAATGTATAGAAGGCTGTCTGTGTAAACCCTTACACCCCACAAGAGGTAGACTTCTGGCTCAATACTCACTTTGTATAGCTTCAGAAAAAAAGGGCAAAGGACATCTTAGAAGGCAGAACAAGGGGCTCCAAAAGGCAAGAGACAAAATAATTTTTTTCTGGAGAGCAGAATTTGGATGTAACCAAGGATCTATTTTTTTTTCCAGTTTTAGGGAGCAGAACTTCATCATTGAGCTGGATTGTCTCTATATTTTATTTTGAAAATGGGGAAGTTCATTGCAATCATCTTGCTACTTCTCCCCCTTCGCATATGTCATAAGCTGAGATCAAATTATTTGTCTCTAGTTCACATATTCTAGTGCTACCATTCTGTCTAAGTGGATTCAGGGACTTCATGGAAACACCTTGAATCTTCATCAGCAAAGCAGTGAGCATGTTCTGTATGTAGAAAAATTGTTAAAATTGATGTTCAAAAAAAAGAAGAACAAATTGTGTAGAGTCTTCCAGCACCAAAACAGACCATTTTTACTGTACTAATAAGGTTCCCTATATTGGATGCATTCTCATGTGAGAGAGTTAAAGCCAGTGGAATGTGAATTGTGTCTGGCTCACTATAACCACTGTGTGTGACTTTCTCCCTCTATCCCATCTGCAGGCTGGATATTGATGTCCACCCAATATTATGTTGAACTGGGAAGGACTTTTATCAGCCTGGTTGCCTGAATGACTGAGTGGAATTTAATGCTAATCATGAATCCCTTATTTAGACCTCACATAAATAAGAAATGAAATTCTATTGTGTTAAGTAGGCCACTAATACTTGGGACTTTATCTGTTAAAAAAAAACACAACGTTATTTTAACTAAGCACTCTGCCTTATGGGGCTGCTGAATTACACGAGCTAATTTATATAAATCCTCAATAAACAGCTCTTGTACTTCTACTAAAATGTATGTGGCATTTTATATTTTAGAGAACATGCAGTGCTCCCATGGTTTGTCAATAAAATATAAACATCTCATTAAAATTGTGATATGAAACTAGTAAAATGAGGAAAATATAACATTTCTATCTAGTAAAAAAATTAACTAATGAATCTGTCAAGAATTCATTAGACATTAAATTGTGATGATGGCAGACATTTAATGTGACGTCTGGTTTCTCAGCATCTTTATAACATAAGGATAAATATAGTTAAAATTTCAATTTACTGTTTTTAAAGTCTTTCAAAACATTTAGTATAAAATTTGTTTTCTATTTATTTTATATTGAAATATGAGCAATTATCTACTGTAACAGGAACATCTGATTTTTTAAATAGATGAAAATAAGATAAATTTATGGGGAAGATTTTATATTATAATAGAGTATTTAAAATAAAATATATGTTCATAAATATTATGTAAATAGGCAAAATATTATAAAAATAAATTTTCCCAAATATTAAACAGTTCTATATATGATAGTTGATGGTGTTTTAATCACCTTAGAGGATATATTATTGGTAATTTGTATTTAATCAAAATGAGTGTAGCTTAGGCATATTAATATTATGCTCCAACAGAACACTTTAGAGTGAGCTTTATTGCTTCAACTCTGGAAAGGTCACACATTTATAGCTTATCATCATGTTTCCAAAATAATTACATTTTTTTGTCAATTGGGGAAACAGAAAGATAATATCTGTTATAGATCCAATTAAATTTAACCCTCAATAGAATGTTAGTGATTTGGGATTTACATTCAACATTTATTTAAGAAGTATTTCTTATATACATAGTTATATAAATTATTGAATATATAAGAAATATTGTAACCCTTTTCTTGAATTTTAGACATCAATTAGCAGTTTTCTGATAGCCCTATGTGAACTTCCAAATATCAACTCATACATGATCCATAAAAATAGCAATTCATTATTCTTAAGGTTCATCTTTATATTCTTAACTGGTTCCATTTTCTCTTTCTCTTTACAAGTATTTACAAATATCTCTTTCTTGTAAAACCTTTTGTTTGTTTGTTTGTTTCTTTTTTCTGGATGATGTATATGTGCAGGAAGGAAATGCACAATTTGAATGAATTATTCTCAACCGCTGCTTTATGTAATTGTACATGACCTGCTCAAATCTCATTTCCATTCATGAAATAGAATGCATATAAAATGCATCTTCTTAAGAAAGATAAAATACTTAAAATACTTAGTCATCCATATCTCTAACTAAATGTTTAGAGAAAGTCAGTCTATCGGAAATGATCTTTGGGGAAAATACAACAGTGATAATTGATATGCAGAAATAGAATGTGTTAAAGATTTACTCTGTCTTATGACATACTTCTAATTACCACTAAATCCAATATTGTTTTAATGAAAAACAATATAAAAGTAAAATATTAAAAGGGTATTTTTTATACTTCTATCAGATATTCTAATAATATCAGCTATACTTAAACTGCAGATACAGTGATTGACAAAGATAATTAACTAAACTACAGGAAAATAATGACATTGCCACATAGATTTGAGTGTCATTATTTGATGGAAAATGAACTTGCAGGTGTGGAGGTGAGATAGGGTAAGATCTGATTCCTTATAAATGACCAGAGATTTGTGGTTTGTTTGGCATTAAAATTCCATGCCACCACATGATACTCTGAACTTCTTGATGCCTTTCACATCCCTAAGAGAGCACTGATGAAAGGTGGCAGGGATTAACAATCATGATAAAAGTCAAATATATATAATCATATATTGGAATGATAAAATTATTACTTTTTTTTTTTTTTGTATTTTTCTGAAGCTGGAAACGGGGAGAGACAGTCAGACAGACTCCCGCATGCGCCCGACCGGGATCCACCCGGCACGCCCACCAGGGGCGATGCTCTGCCCACCAGGGGGCGATGCTCTGCCCCTCCGGGGCGTCACTCTGCCGTGACCAGAGCCACTCAATTATTATTAATTGAGAGATGGGGAGGAAGAGAGACAGACTCCCGCATACGCCTCAAGCAAGATCCACCCAACAAGCCCCCTATGGTGGATGCTCTGTCAATCTGGGGATATTGCTCTGTTGCTCAACAACTGAACTATTTTAGCATCTGCAGTGAGACCATGGTGCCATCCTTAGCACCCAGAGCCAACTTGTTTGAATAAGCCATGGTTGTAGGAGGGGGAGAGAGAGAAATAGGGAAAGGGAGAAGGAGGGGGAAAGGTGGAGAAGCAGATGATCGCTTCTCCTGTGTGGCCTGACCGGGAATAAACCTGGGACTTCCACATGCCAGAACGATGCTCTATCACTGAGCCAACTGACCAAAGCAAATAAAATTACTTTTAAGAAAATATAGAACTTGTAATATTGACCAAATTCTGAGAAAATATAGATTTATTTCAATGATCAAAGTCACACTGCAAATATTTATAACCACAATAAAAGCAATCTGAAAATCAATATGAAAAATATCACACAAAACAGTGTCATTAAGCAAAAAGTTTTAAATATGTCACATGACAAGTTTTAATAAAGAAATGAGCAAATATTTTTAATTAAAGAGTAGTGCAAGTAAAATCTATCATAACTTGCAGAAACCAGCAAAAGCTGTCTTCAATGAGAAATATATAGCCTTAAATGCATGCCAAACATTCCATGATTTAAGTATTTAATTATCAAAGTGCAGTGGGTTGAATGTTTGCCTTCAAAAAGATGTGTCAACATCTTAATCCTTATAATCTGTGAGTGTTACCTTATTTGGAAAATGGATCCTTTCAGACATGATTAAATTGAGTACATTAGTTCAACTCAGATATACCTTTCAGCTCTTAATCCAATGACAAATATTCTTATAAAATATCTGCAGGGGAGCTTTAACAGACAGAAGAAATAGAGAAGACCATGTGACTATAGAAGAATAAATTGGAAGAATACATCCCAGGAAAGAAATGTCTGGAAATGCTGGGAAAGGCAAAGATTAGAAATTCTCTAAATCTTTGGAGGTAATTCATATTTGCAAATACCTTGATTTTAGACTTCCAGCATCAAGAATTATGAGAGAATGTATGTTGTTTTAAACCACCAAAATTATTCAGCAGCCACAAGCAACTAATATATTAATATACAAAACTAAAAAAAGTAAAGCAAAATAACTTCAAGTAAAGTAGAAGAAAATTATGGTAACTATGAGACCAGAAATTAAAAAAAAAACCATAAATAAAAATAAATTTAATTAAATTAATAAAACATTTTCTATGCAAGGAATGATAAGACATATACCTTTCACACACATGATCTGTGACAAAGAAAGAGAGAACATAGTACATACAATGGGTCATCTCATTGAAGGTGCTGCTACTTGAATTAGTTACTATAGTGGGATGTTAAAATATTCAGTGTGACAGGTTAATTGGCAGGTAATGGAATTGAAAAGTTAACTAAATAATGAAAATAGAAAGATAAAAGCCAAAGCTAAGAATTAAAAATGGCAAAAAATATCTTTAAGTCGGGACATATAATGTCACTTTGGATAATTAAGAAGTACCCCTTGCCTGACCTATGGTAACACAGTGAATAAGGAGTCAGCCTGGAACACTGAGGTTACCAGTTTGAAACCCTGAGGTGCCTGGTCAAGGCACTTATAGGAGTTGATGCTTCCTGCTTCTCCCCTCTTCTCTCTCTCTCTCTCTCTCCCTCTCTCTCTCTCTCAAATGAATAAAGTCTTTTTAAAAATGCCCAGTGTGAGTTGTAAGGAAGAGGGAGTAATGAAGGGATTTATTCAAGGTGAAACCTAATGTTAAGCAGTGAAGTTTATTCAAGAAGATATGAGAATAATTAGTAACAATGTGGATGTGGGACAATGAGAAAGGTGACAAATACAAGCATAAGCTTGATGTTTAGAATGTTAGTGAAATTATTTTTAATGAGTATTTCATTTATTTGTATTAGCAGTCAATTATTTTATTTTAAAATCTTGTTCTGCTGATTTTGCAAAATGAAGTAGAAAGTGTGTTTTTCTTGTTATTTAGATAAATTTGTGTGAAGCAAATCTTTTCTCCTTAAATGTTTGAAAAATTCCACAGGTAAAGCTTGTATGAGGCAAGTTCTTTGTAAAAAGATGTAAAATTATGAACTCAAGTTCATTATTAGATGGAGGATTATTCAGATATCTTCTTTCTTTTGTGTCAATTATTTTGTTTTTAAGAAAACTTTTTATATACAAATTAAATATTTCTTTTATTATTTTCTTATATATTTTTTCTGTCTATAAGTTATTAATCATAAGTAACTGGAATAGGAAGAGCATTGACCAGATCCAGTTAAGGTGAGAGCTAAGAAAACTAAAATTCTGGAATGAGAGCTTCACATAGAAGCCATAATAAACATTGATTTGTCCCCCTTTGAAAATGGTATGAGTATGATGAATTAACCCAGGGACATTTTTTAAGTTTTATGTAGAAGAAGGTATATATCAATATCAAGTGGATAAATGATAGGTTCTGGACATTATTGCTTTTTAAATGATCCTTTGAACCCTAAACCATTGCATAACTATGTACTTGGATATGATTAACCTAGTCACAACAGCAAAAAAGATCTTGATTAGTTTAAGAAGCCAGAAGTATGTGCCATGGTTATGGTACAAGGTTATCTAAGTGATCAAGTGTTTTCACACAAAAAGAAAACACACTTTTTATTTAAAAGTTGTCAGAAGAGTTCTTCTCTTTCTGCCTTGGCCCTGAGTACTGAAAATACACTGCTGTGTTTGGCTGTTAGTGTTTCTGCAACCTTAGACTGAAGCTCAGATTGAGATAAGGGTAGAGAAAAGAGATTTGCCAAGAAACATAGCCAGCACGATGAAAGAACTATGTCTGGAGTTCACCCAACCTCCAAACTATTAACACTATTAATTTAAAGCTGTCAATATTCTGACTCTGGTTTAAAACAGGTAGAGTTTTCCCTTTACATAAAAAGCCCTTGGATATGGATTAAGATGAAAAGATGTTATCAGAAAGACCTTTGTTGTTGTTTTAGTTTTTTAAGTGATTAAAAAAGTGATATTTTCTTAGAGAGGATTGATTTTTAAAGGAGAATGTAAATTTAGTGTACACTTGCTGATTTAAAGTACCTTTGAAATGCACAAGTAGATTTGTCAGTCATGTCATTGATCACTCAGATGAGAAGACTAGAAAACACAGAGCCCATAAATAACAGGTGAAGCATGTTTTCTTCAAGGAAAAAAATACAAATAAACACAAAGAAGGGTTTTGACAAAACAAAGTAGATATGTTGTAATTCATAGAGAAAAAAAAATGAGACTGAAAATAAAACTACTGGTAAATAGCCAAAGAAGTTTATGGATCAGCAAGGAAGTAGAAAAGATATGTATCTAAAGAAGGAAAAATAATACAGCATTTCCAAATTCTGTTACTAATTCAAAGCAAAATAAGAATTTAACTTTTCACTACATTTAGAGAAATCATGTCATTAATTTCCTTAAAGATAGTTGTTCTCATGAATAAGATAGGGAACGAGAACCTAGAATGTGAGTTTGAAAATTTAGTAGAAAATTAAAATGTAGAGACAACATGGGTGTGGCTTGCAAGGAGAACATGAAGAGGTTACAGCATATGTGGAATTTTAAAATGTTGTATATGTTTGTATGGGTTTTTTGTATTGTTTTGTTTTTATTTTTAAATTAATGGCTTGCTTCTTTTGGAGCAGTTTTAGGTTTATAGAAAAATTGATCTAAAAATACAGAGTTCCTATATATTCAATGTTTCCCTAATTGTTAACATCTTACATGAGTGGGATGCATTTATTATAATTGAGAAGCAGATATTATACATTATTATTAACTAAAGTGTATGGTTTACTCTTTGTGTTGTACAGGTCTGTGGTTTTGATAAATGCAGTATATTATGAATACGCATTTCCACTATCATATAAATAGTTTTACTGTCCTAAAAATTCTAGGTGCTCCACTTTTTCCTTTTTCCACTCTGTCTCTCTTCCTGTCAATCACTCTCAATAGATTTGCCTTTTCCACAATGGCCCAGAGTTGGGATCAAATAGTAGGTAGCCTTTCCTTTTTGGCTACTTTCACTTAGTAATATGTTTCTCCATGTATTTTCATGATTAGATGGCTCATATTTTTTAATCATTGGATAAGATTTCATTGAATGTATGTGCCATAATTTGTTTATCTATTCTCTTATTAGTATATTATTAGGTAAGCATACTTATATGTGCTTATCTGTTTAGGAAAAGAGTTCAGAAAAAGACACTTGAATGTACTAAAGATCCAAGAGGTAATCAATAGAGTATTGTTTCATAAAAGATAGAGAAATTTTCATTAAATTGAAGAGGGTACATCATCTCTGTTAAAAACCAAGGGAAAGAAAAAGAAGGGTGCAAAAGTACAGAAATTTGTAAATTTGAGGGTTAAAATGGACAGTTCTTGTCTAACATGTCTAACTAAATAAAACTAAGCTTTTATTTAATCTATGAATTGTGGACTGAAATCATCAGCTAATAAGAAAGGAGACCAATGAAAAGGAATGTTTAAATATGTCAATATGAGTATTGGAGAGCATTCTGTAGTATTTCCATCTGTACGTAATCATATTTATGACCCAGACATCAATATATATACCCTAATATACCCTACCTGAAACTTTTATAAAAGGTGATTCAGATGCCTGAGAAATAATTTTGATATTTTGTCATACATGTTTATGATACAGCATTGAACATAAGAATGCCACCCCCTAATTTCACAAGACTTATGATTTCTAGGAAAAGATAATAACAATATAAAATACAAAAAATCTAAGAAAATATTTTCAAAGATGATTAGTGCTATACGCAAAATAAATAAATAAATCAGAAACAACAATAAGAATGTGGAAGGTGTTCAGTTTTATTTAGGCTTTTCTGGAATGGCTTTGCTATAATGGCAACCTGTTAGTGAATGTGTGCAGCTGACAAGGAAGCGTAACTTGTGGATAACTGAGTAAAGAGCATCCCACGTGGACAAAACAATATATACAGGACCCAGCTAGAGGTGAGTGCTATGCTGCAAAACAGCAAGCAGAAAGTGTGGCTGAAGCCCAGTGAGAACTAGAGAGAGAAACAGAGAAGTCATGGGGCAGATGTGTGCATGCTTACATAATTTCCCCTAATCATTATTTTCAGCAATAATTCTTCATATCAACATTTATTTTGACACTATTTTAGTTCTATTTTGAATGATGTAAAACTGGTTTGGAATAGCATAGATTGCGCTAAGGAAATAAAGGCATTTTTAATCCTTGACTTTTAGAACAAAGAGCTGAGAAAATACTCTGTCCCATGTATCTTTTTTTTTTTGTAGTTTGTCATTTGAAACGTTAAAATCCAAATGTCATGTAAACAGTACTCTTTATTATTAATAGTATCAGTAATTGAGGATGTCACGGGTGGCCGTTCTTGTAGGAGAACAAACAGATCCTGGCACTGCGTGCGGAGCTACTGGAAGAGATCACCATGGGTCACTGACATGTAACAATGCTTACTCTGCACTGTTCTTTCTTGGCCATTGCCTTTTCACGTGCTTTTCTTCACACAGCTGGAATTCTTTGTTGTATATAAACGTATCATGCGGTGCACATTTTCTCTCCTGTTGCCCATGATTGAGAACAGATGTTATATGGCTTTGTAATTGTATTCAGGAAATCTCGATGCCTTTTAATGGCACTCTGTACCTGTTGTAATCAGGAGGGTTAGCCGCACGCTTAGAGGCCCATAAAATATAGAACTTCTTTCTATTGTAGATAGTCACATAGAACCCTTGGGCCTGCTGTTCCCTAATCAGCATTAATAAAGGTTTTTCACAACAGGTATTAATGCGTTACTGAAAAAGGTAAGGACATTGGGCTTTTCTTAGATTAGGCAAGCACTGAGCTATGAAAGGCAAGAGAAAAAATTGTTTTCCTCACTCAGTTTTATTATTTCATTCAAAATAAGTGAATTCTTAGCCTTTAATTCTGTAATGTAAAGACTAAGGAAAATATGGGTTATTCTCAAATTTGTGTATTCAAAATTCAAAGTGTATTTTTATAATTTATAATTATTTTATTGTATCTAATAGAATAATATGAATTCAATCATGAAGAATTTCTGCATGGAAATTTTCTTTTTTTTTTTTTTGGTGGGCCATTAGCTTTAATCCTAGCTTGCACCTGGAGGGCAAGAAATACACACAGTGGGTAAACACTTCCCTTTCCATTCAGGGCTCCCAAAGCCACTGACTTATCTGAGTTTCCCAGAATCAAAGGTTTCTAGCTCTTCAGCCTTATTCAACTCTGTTCCCCATCTCCTTTTCTCTGCACAAACTCTGCACAAACTGGCTTCTCCGTTAGCACAAGCTGTCTTGGCTGCTACTCCTCTCCTCCACATGGCCTTTCTATGCTCTCCAACATGGGCTCCTCTGCCCCATTTTATAGTGTAGAAATCAAAACCTTTAATCCAGGGGTCCCCACCTGGATTGGGGACCGCAAAGTGGAAGCAGTCTGTGGGCCATTTGGTACTGGTCCGTAGAGAAAGAATAAATTACTTCCGTTTTACTTATATTTAAGGCTGAACGATGTTTTGTTTTTTAAAAATGACCAGATTCCCTCTGTTACATTCGTCTAAGACTCACTCTTGACGCTTGTCTTGGTCACGAGATACATTTATCTGTCCCACCCTTAAGGCCTGTCCGTGAAAATATTTTCTAACATTAAACCAGTCCGTGGCCCAAAAAAGGTTGGGGACCACTGCTTTAATCCAATATACAAACATGGAAGTTTCTGATACAAAGTTACTTATCTGAGGCATAATAGGATTCCTCATGAGAGTATGCCACCCCAGATCATGCAACAATCAAGGGTGTGGGGAAAAGCATAGTTTTGAAAAGATCTTAGTATTAAAAAATTAAAAATTGAACTGCCTTTTGACCCAGCTATCCCACTTTTAAGAATATACCCTAAGAACACCATAGCACTGTTTCAAAAGGAGAAATACACCCCCATGTTATGGTAGCATTGTTCACAATAGCGAAGATCTGGAAACACCCCAAGTGTCCATCAGTGGAAGAGTGCATTAAAAAGCTTTGGTATATATATACTATGGAATACTACTCAGCCATAAGAAATGATGACATCGGATCATTTACTTTACTACAACATGGATGGACCTTGATAACATTATACTGAGCGAAATAAGTAAATCAGAAAAAACTAAGAACTATAGGATTCCATTCATAGGTGGAACATAAAAATGAGACTCAGAGACACAGACAAGAGTGTGGGGGTTATGAGATGGAGGGGAGGAGAGGGGCACAAAGAAAACCAGTTAGAAGGTGATGGAAGACAATTGGACTTTGGGTGATGGGAATGCAGCATAATCAAATGCCAAAATAACCTGGAGATGTTTTCTCTGAACATATGTATCCTGATTTATCAACGTCACCCCATTAAAATTAATTTTTAAAAAAAGTGGGAAAGGCATAGTCTTAAAACTAAGCCTTAGGCTATAACAATGTTGCCTGCTTACAGCCTGTCCCACACACCCAAAGCAAACTATAAGCGAGCAAACATATATATCATATTTATAAACTTATTTGACCAACATGTGGTTTCTTCTGTGACTCCTTGGTTATAGTCTCTCATCACTTAGTCCACAGTTTGGTTTTCAAGATGAATGTTTTCTTTTTCTTTTTTTTCCCCTCCCCTACCCCCATCCCTTCTTTCTCCTTCCTCCCATCCTTCTTCTCACTGCCCCCCCCCCCCATGGTTCATCACATTCTTGTCCATGTATCAGAGTTTCATTTTTATGTCTCATATATGTATGGAATCCTATAGTTCTCAGTTTTTTCTGATTTACTTATTTCACTCAGTATAATGTTATCAAGATCCATCCATGTTATTGTAAATGATCCAATGTCATCATTTCTTATGGCTGAGTAATATTCCATAGTATATATGTACCAAAGCTTTTTTTTTTTTTTCATTTTTCCGAAGCTGGAAACGAGGAGGCAGTCAGACAGACTCCCGCATGCGCCCGACCAGGATCCACCCGGCATGCCCATCAGGGGGCGATGCTCTGCCTCTCTGGGGCATCGTTCTGGTTCTGTTGCATCCAGAGCCATTCTAGCGCCTGAGGCAAAGGCCGCAGAGCCATCCCCAGCACCCGGGCCTAGCTGCGGGAGGGGAACAGAAAGACAGAGAGGAAGGAGAGGGGGAGGGGTGGAGAAGCAATTGGGTGCCTATCCTGTATGCCCTGGCCGGGAATCGAACCCGGGACTTCTGCATGCCAGGCAGACACTCTACCGCTGAGCCAACTGGCCAGGGCCTGTACCAAAGCTTTTTAATCCACTCGTCCACTAAGGACACTTGGACTGTTTCCAGATCTTCGCTATTGTGAACAATGCTGCCATAAACATGGGGGTGCATTTCTCCTTTTGGAACAGTGCTATGGTGTTCTTAGGGTATATTCCTAAAAGTGGGATAGCTGGGTCAAAAGGCAGTTTGATTTATAATTTTTTGAGGAATCTCTATACTGTTATCCACCAGCAGTCTGCAATCCAACCAGCAGTGCAAAAGGGTTTCCTTTTCTCTACATCCTCATCAGCACTTATTCTGCCTTGTTTTGTTGATGAGCACCATTCTGACTGGTGTAAGGTGATATATCTCATTGTGGTTTTCATTTGCATTTCTCTAATGATTAGTGATGTTAAGCATTTTTTCATATGCCTATTGGCCATCTGTATGTCTTCTTTGGAGAAGTGTCTATTCATTTCTTTAGCCCATTTTTTGATTGAATTGTCTTCCTGGTGTTGAGTTTTACAAGTTCTTTATAAATTTGAGTTATTAACACCTTATCAGACATATTGTCGAACATGTTCTTCCATTGTGTAGTTTGTCTTTATATTCTGTTCTTATTGTCTTTAGCTGTGCAAAAACTTTTTAGTTTGATATAGTCCCATTTGTTTATCCTGTCTTTTATTTTACTTGCTCGTGGAGATGAATTGGCAAATATATTGCTGTGAGAGATGTTGGAGAGCTTACTGCCTATGTTTTCTTCTAAGAAGCTTATGGTATCACGGCTTACATTTAAGTCTTTTATCCATTTTAACTCTATTTTTGAGAATGGTGTAAGTTGGTGGTCTAGTTTCATTTTTTTGCAGGTAGATGTCCTATTTTCCTAACACCATTTATTAAAGAGGCTGTCTTTACTCCATTGTATTTCCTTACCTCCTTTGTCAAATATCAGTTGTCCATAAAGCTGTGGGTTTATTTCTGGGTCTCTGTTCTGTTCCATTGATCTATTTGGCTGTTCTTATGCCAGTATGAGGCTGCTTTGAGTACAATGACCTTGTAGCATAACTTGATATCCGGAAGTGTGATACCTCCCACTTTATTCTTCCTTTTCAAGATTGCTGAGGCTATTCGTGTTATTTTTTGGTTCCATATAAATTTTTGGAATATGTGTTCTATATCTTTGAAGTATGTCATTGGTATTTTAATTGGTATTTCATTGAATTTATAAATTGCTTTGGGTAATATAAACATTTTAATGATGTTTATTTTTCCTAACCATGAGCATGGTATATGCTTCCACTTGTTTGTATCTTCCTCGATTTTTTTAAACAATGTTTTACAATTTTCTGAGTACAAGTCTTTTATCTCCTTGGTTAAATTTACTCCTAGGTACTTTATTTTTTTGGTTCCTTAATTTCTCTTTCTGACAGTTTATTGCTGGTGTATAAAAACGCCTCTGATTTCTGAGTATTAATTTTAAATCCTGCCACCTTGCTGAATTCATTTATCAGGTCAAGTAGTTTTTGACTGAGACTTTAGGGTTTTCTATATACAATATCATATCATCTGCAAATAATGATAATTTTACTTCTTTTCCAATTTAGATGCCTTTTATTTCTTCTTCTTGTCTGATTGCTGTGGCTAAGACTTCCAGGACTATGTTGCATAAGAGTGCTGAAAGGGGACACACCTCCCTTGTTCCTGATCTTAAGGGGATTGCTTTTAATTTTTGCCCATTGAGTATGATGTTGGCTGTGGGTTTGTCATAGATGGCCTTTATCATGTTGAAGTATGTTCCCTGTATTCCCATTTTGCTGAAAGTCTTGATCATGAATGGCTGCTGAATTTTATCAAATACTTTTTCTGCATTTATTGAAATTATCATGTGGTTTTTCTATTTCCTTTTGTTTATGTGATGAATCACATTGATTGATTTGCAAATATTGTTACCAGCCTTGCCTCCTCAGAATAAATCCCACTTGATCATGGTGGGTATGATTTTTCACATATTGCTGGATTCGGTTTGCTAATATTTTATTGAGGATTTTAGCATCTATATTCATCAGGGATATTGGCTTATAATTTTCTTTCTTTGTGTTGTCTTTGCCTGGTTTTGGAATCAGAATTATGCTCACCTCATAAAAGGAGCTTGGAAGTCTTCCTTCCTCTTGAATTTTGTGAAATAGCTTGAGACGGATGGGACTTAGTTCTTCTTTGAATATTTGGTAGAATTCACTTGTGAAGCCATCAGGCCCAGGACATTTCTTTGTTGGGAGTTTTTTGATAACTGTTTTGATCTCATTTGTTGTAATCGGTCTGTTTAGTTTTTCTGATTCTACCAGATTAAGTTTTGGAAGATTATATGTTTCAAGGAATTTGTCCATTTTATCTAGGTTGTCTAGTTTTTTGGCATACAGTTCTTCATAGTATTTTCTTACAATATTTTGTATTTTTGTTATGTCAGTTGTTATTTCTTCACTCTCATTTCTAATTTTACTTATTTGAATCCTTTCTTTTTTTTTCTTGGTGAATCTGATTAAAGGTTCATTGATCTTGTTTACCTTTTCAAAGAACCAGCTCCTAGTTTCATTGATCCTCTGTCTTGTTTCTTTACCTTCTATGTCATTTATTTCCACTCTGATCTTTATTATTTACTTCCTTCTTCTACATCTGGGCTTTACTTGCTGTTCTTTTTCTAGTTCTTTTAGATGCGGGGTTTAGTTGTTTATTTGAGCTTTTTCTAGTTTCTTAAAGTGTGCCTGTAGTGCTATGAACTTCCCTCTCAGTACTGCTTTTGCTGTGTCCCATAAATTTTGAGTTGTTGTATGCTCATTATCATTCATTTCTAGGAATTTTTTTTATTTCTTCTTTGATCTCATTGTTAAACCATTCGTTATTTAACAACCTACTATTTAATTTCCATGTGTTTGAGTATTTTTCAGTTTATCTATTGTGGTTGATTTCTCATTTCATGCCATTGTGATCAGAGAAAATGCTTGATATGATTTCAATCTTCTTAAATTTGTTGAGACAGCTTTTGTGCCATAACATGTGGTCTATCCTAGAGAATGTATCATGAGCGCTTGAAAAGAATGTATATTCTGCTCCTTTATGGTGAAAGGTCCTGAAGATATCTATTAAATCCAGTTGATCTAGTGTGTCCTTTAAGTCTGCTGTTTCTTTGTTAATTTTATTTCTTGAGGATCTATCTAGTGATGTTAGTGTGGTATTGAAATCCCCTACTATTATAGTATTGCTGATGATCTTGCCCTTTATATTCATCAAAGTCTGCTTTATATATTTAGGTGCTCTTATATTAAGTGCATTGATATTTATAATGGTTATATCTTCTTGTTGGATTGCTCCCTTTATCATTATGTAGTGGCCTTCTTTATCTCTTAGTATAGACTTGTTTTAAAATTCATTTTATCTGATATAAATATTGCTACCCCAGCTTTTTTTGCATTTCCGTTTGCATGAAATATTTTTTTTCCATCCTTTTACCTTCAGTCCATGTGCATCTTTTGTTTTAAGGTGTGTCTCTAGTAGATAGTGTATGTATGGGTTCTGTTTTCTTATCCACACAGCTACCCTATGTCTTTTGGTTAGATCATTTAATGCATTTACACTTAAGGTTATTATTGATATGTAGTTGTTTTTTGCCATTTTATTCTTTAAAGCTGTGTTCCTTTTTTGCTATATTCTTTCCCCACTTTGATCTGTTTACAACAAGCCCCTTAACATTTCCTGCAGCATTGGTTTGGTTGTAATGAATTCCTTGAGTTTTTTGTTGTTGTTGTTTTTGTGTTGTTTTTGTTGTTGTTGTTGTTTTTTGTCTTGGAAGCTTTTTATTTCTCCTTCAATTTTAAATGATAGCCTTACTGGATAAAGTAGTCTTGGTTGTAGGTTCTTGTTCTGCATTACTTTGAATATTTCTTGCCATTCCCTTCTGGCCTCAAGTGTTTCTGTTGAGAAGTCAGATGTCATCCTTATGGGGGCTCCTTTGTAAGTGATAGTCTTTTTTTCTCTAGCAGCTTTTAATATTTTCTTTTTATCACTTAGCTTTGGTATTTCAATTATGATGTATCTTGGTGTAGATTTCTTTGGGTTTCTCTTTAATGGAGTTCTTTGTGCATCTTGAAGTTGTGAGAGTTTTTCCTGCATTAATTTAGGGAAGTTTTCAACTATGATATGATTGAACAAACTCTCTATCCCTTGTTCTTTCTCTTCTTCTTCAGGAATCCCTATAATGCGGATATTATTTCTCTTCATGTTGTCACAAAGTTCTCTTAGAGTTTCTTCAGACTTTTTGAATCTCTTTTCTTTTCTCTGCTCTGCTTCCATGCCTTCGTTCAACTTGTCCTCTAACTCACTGTTTTGATTCTCAGCTTCGTCCATCCTGTTTTTAATTCCTTCCATTTTGGTCTTCATTTCTGATATTGTACTTGTCATCTCCAACTGATTCTTTTTTAATATTCAATGTCCCTTTTTATACTTGTTATTTCTTTATTTAGGTGTTTGTAATGACCATCCACTGTTGTTCTAAGATTCCTAAGCATTCTAACAATCATTATTTTAAACTCTGCATCTGGAAGTTTGGTTATTTCCATATCACTCAGTTCATTTCTGGGAGGTTTCTCTTGTGGTTTCATTTGGATTGCACTTCTTTGTCTTCTCATTATGTCTATGTGTTTGGGTGTATTGTTTGTAGAGCAGGTTGAGTCTAGGCTTCGTGTTCTCTGCCTCCAGTTTTCAATTGTGTTATTTCTAGGTCTTCTTGGGTTGGCATCAGCTGTTATTTGTAATCTACTGTAAGATTTGGCTTTTCAAGTAGAGCCGCTTTGAAGTCTTGATTTCTTTGTTTTCTTCTCAGTTTTCTTAACACATGGTAGTCTTGTTTACTGATCTTAGCAGAGGGCTTATTTAAAACTGTATCCAGAAATGTGGTGGGTGTAACCTGAGACTCTGAAGGCCTGATCTGCCAGTTATTCTCTCTGGGAGTGGGCTGTTTTCTCAGCTTCAGTTGGGAGAGGTATATCTCAGATCTCCATGGAGACCTGAGTTACTGCCCCTCCTCTCCACTTCTTGTTTCAGTTGTGTCTTTTTGAGCTAATTGGAGCTGGAGAGATGTCTGGAGATGGGACATTCAAAACTACTTTAGCCTCATTTTGTGTGGAAGGTTCAACTCCTACCCAGCTATGGCTGCCTCCAGCACTGGATAAGTCAGCTTCTCAGGTTGTCCCATGGATTCCTCTGCCAGTCAACATCTTCTCTCTCTCTCCCATTTCCTTTTGGAAAAGTAGCCAGCCCTTTCAACACACCTTGTTCCCAGGTCCCCAGGCAAGTGGCTGTGAGTGATATTTTCTGCTCTTTTCCTTGGAATGAGAGCCCTTCTGGGCTCTCAGCCTCACCCACCCTCTGTTCCTGTAAACAAGGGAGACCCACCGCTCCTCAGCACTCCTTACCAGGCTCATTGTGGCTTCTTCTTTGCTCCTTGGTTTTTGAGAGCTGTTCTTGTAGTCCAGAGTTGGTTTTTCATGCTGATTTTTTCTAAATTGATTTGTAATCCAATTTGGTGGTGTGCGCTGGGAGTCTGTACATCTGCCTACTCCACTGCCATCTTCCCTCTGTATGGAAAATTTCAATGAGAACCTTGGGTTGCTTTTTCTGGAAAATTGTGAATAAACTTATTTGGATAACTTATGAGAAATCAGATTATGGCTTAATAAAAGCAACTTTACTAAAAATAGTTTATTCAGATACAGAATATAGACTTTGATTAATACAAATGACCTGGTTAATTTTTTTTCGTTCCCAAACTAAAGCAAAGTCTGATTAAAGTGAACCTCAGAGTTCTTAATCTGATGCTCCCATTCTTGTTTCTAACATTACTATTAACAAAGAGAACTCTCGATATAAGGTGTTGTAGCTTGTACTGGACAGTTACATAATGCTTTACAACTATCTTCTTCTTGCAACAACATTAAGCTTCAATGAAGTTGAAGTCTGGGCCTACTAACCTTAACTCCTAACTCCAAAAAACTTAATTGGGGTCTACTAGGGAATTTGCTTGCAGACCCTTGGATGACATGTCTCAAATAAAGGAATTGTGACATTTACATTTAATAAAATCTATATGTTTCTCCTCCTTCTAGTGGCCAGGTTTAAATTATCAGCAAGTTATTTGTGGTTTGTTTATTCTGTTTTTAATCTCAGTCTATACTACCTGGTTGTTTTTCTTTTGGTTTTATGGTTACTACTTCCTTGGTTTTTACAATATGTGAGTTCATCTTCATCTATCTTTTTTAAAAAGTAAACTTTGATCAACAAACTTCAGATTCAAATGGTCTCACCACAGTAGACAAATTATTGACTAATATGCAAACTGATAGGATCTCACAAAACTCTACCTATTGCCTTATTCCCATTTCCATCCAATATGCCATTTTACTACTGTTTATCTCTTTGGATAACTCAAAACCATCCTTCAGATACAAGAACCTTCTCTTTTCTGACTTTCTTTTTACTTTCAGTAACAAAATTGTTTTGTTGAAAAATGTAAAAATACAAGGTGTAACTCTTCTCAATATATTACAATATCAATTACAAATTACCTACATATGCACTAAAATTTCATTCTTTCATCTGGGGATGGAAGTGTTGCATCCAACATTATGGCTAAATTCTTCAACTATCTTTTAGGTTTCATTTTAACTCTTCATACATTATACATAAAGATATATATCTCCTTATAATCAAATACAGTTCCCCACTTTTTAATGAATATTTGAGCCTCTTAAATCTCTTCCACTACAAAACCTCACTAATAAAAATTACATTGACCCCATATCTTTCAACTTACCTATAATGTCAAGATTCTTACAAGACAATTCTAAATTAGGTGTCATAAATTACTTACTATTCTATGATGTCCTAATGAAGATTTAGTAACTTATTTTTCTAGTGTAGAGCCAATGTGTTTCTTGTCATCTTTATGTTAATGTGTAAGGCATAAATGAAATAACACAGATGTATGTTGGAAATTTATTCACTTTTCAATGATGCAAATGACTCCTTTTTTGATTCAGAATAGAGTTAGAATACTGGAATACTATTTTCTCAATTTTTTGTTTGTTTTTAATATATGAACAAAGGCAAGAAAATTTAAGATTTATGTGTGTTATCAACATGTTCTCATTCACAATTTTTAATCAAAAGGTTTAGTAAAGCAGCAATTAAATCCTGATCAGTAGTGTTTACAGATTTATATAGAGTACATATGGCTACTATAGCCAGTTTCAAGTTACCATTACAATGGCACTGAGTGATAATTTAGTAAGAGATATCAGTAGCATTATATAGTATTTCCATTACATAAAATTATTGAGGAAAATAAACCAAGAGCATAGAGCATATATATAAAATTAGTAAAACAATCTGGATACATGAGTTTTCTATATTTATTATAATATAGTTAATTGTCAAATTTGTATGACTTAATTTTTTGTGATAGCTTTGTTTAGTAATTATCTCCCAAGATTCTTCAAAATGTAACAATTGGCTCTTATGAGCTGGTACAAATGGTCTCCAACCTGGCATTGTGATGATCCCAAGAGTTCTTCAAACTACATTTTTCCACATGTGGTAACTTTGAGGGAGCCAAAAGAAATAATAAAATAATTTTCCTCATGAGTTCCGAATAAATTAAAAAGTGACAGATATATTTATGACAATGAAAGTTAACCTTGATGATAATAATAAAATGAAAGAATATAGCTTCAGATCTAAGCACTAGCATTAGGCAAACTGACTCATGGTTATAGATTGAATTACAGCCATGAAAGATGAAGTCTTAACTCCTACTATCAGGGAATATGAACTTATATAGACATAAGGACTTTACAGATGATAAAGTTAATAAAGATGATGCCTGATCAGGCTGTGGCACAGTTGACAGAGGATCAGCCTGGGGTGCTGAGGACCCAGGTTTGAAACCCCGAGGTCACCAAATTGACTACAGTATCACTGGCTTGCGCATGAGATTATAGAGATGAACCCATGGTCATTGGCTTGAGCCCAAGGTCACTGGCTTAAGCAAAGAATCACTTACTCTTCTGTAGCCCCCTACTCAAGGCACATATGAGAAACCAATCAATGAACAAGTAAGGTGCCACAACAAAGAATTGACGTTTCTCATCTCTTTCCCTTCCTGTCTGTTTGTTCCTCTCTCTCCATCTCTCTCTTGCTAAAAAAAAAAAAAAAAAAAAAAAAAGAAAAGATAAAAGAAGATAATTAAGATGTGAACATTGGAGTGGATCTTAATCCAATATGACTGGAATTATTATAAAATTTAAAATTTGAGCACAGAGATAGAGATGCACAGAGGAAGATTATATGAAGACAGAGGAAGAGCAAAAATCTCATTAGACACATATCAGTCCAATGTTATGTTGCCGAAAAAGAAGCCACATGCTGAACTCTACAAACTCAGGGAAAGCTTGCGTGGCAGCCTTGCAGACTCAGAGATTGTAACAGAAGGGTCTGAAATTTAAAATTTTCTAACTGAAAGCAGTTCATGGTGGATAATCATGTTCTAGGGAGGTATTTTTCCCTAACAAAAGTCAATGCTTACCTCAATAGACACTGTCTGTTTTCTTTTTCATCTACAATAACATACCTAACAGCATGTCTTTGAAAAGTAAGGGTCATCTTTTTTCTGTTTCCTTCAGGGCAGGCATCTCACCAGAGCAGTAACCAACAATCCACTTCGTTGTTATTGTTATGATGTTAGTTGATAACTATTAACTATTTTATTCCTGCCTATATAAAAGAAGTTTCAGTATATAATTTTTACTTTTTATCCAATCCCAGAGATTTCTTCCTTTGCTTTCTCCCACCTCTCTAATCTATAAGCAATCAATTTCATGTAACTTCCTTATGTCTTTCCCTTTGATTCTGATGTATAAAATAGGTGGTGAAACCGCCATTTTCTGGAGCACTCTCTCAATGCATTGCGACTTTGCTTCCTGGCAGTTGCTGAAAGTTTGCCTCAAATAAACTCATTACAAATTCTTACAAGTTTGAAAGTTTTTACATTGACAGTTACTTGGTTATCTGCAGCTTTGAACATTTAAAAATATTCCCTCTCATAATTCATTTCCAGCTATTTTATGAAAGTTTTTCTGGTGTCTCTCTCATCTTGAACTTAGTATCTTAGAAAGACAACTCTTTAGCAATCCTGTTGCCTAAGATGCTCACTTCACTTATATATCCCCAGTATGCTCTGCAGATGATCTCATTTGTTCTCTAAGGCTAAGTTAGAAAACAGAGATAACGCTCACATTTATATCTGAGGTTCAAATGGTTTTAATGAGCTCACAGCCAACATTGATGCTGACATTTGTTCCTTCCTCTTTATATCTTCAGCAGGCACCTCAAACTATGTATTTTCAAAATTGGATGATTATATATTTTCCTAAAAATATTTTTCCCCTATCTTTCCTAATTCATTTTAGGGCATGATCATTGATGTACTGAGGATCAGAATCTGAGTGTCATTCTCTTTCTCTTGTACCTATCTTGGCCATCAAGTCATAAATTTCCAATAGATTTTAATAGTTTCTCAAACAGAGTCCTCACTGATTCTTTCCCCTACTGCTTCCCTTCATTCAAATTTCTATACTGAAAGATCTCTACAAAACAACAATTTCACCATGCTACTCACTCATCATTAATGGCTCCTGATAGCTCTCCAAGAAAAAAAATTTATATGAATGGAAATAAATATATATATAATATTCATTTAAATGTTATGTTTATAGATATATAAACACAAATCAAAATCTAAATGTATACATATTTGTATTTATGTTTACTCTATTTTATTTTTCCCATAGTCTTATACATAGCCTAGCTCCTAATAAAAAAACTTCTTGTAATTTTGTTTTTCATATTTGCTCTTTTATTAAGAAATAGTTGTTGAAGATGGAATCAGCAACCCAGAGAAGCTTTGCACTCAGACATTCACACCTAAGTCAATAAAATGAAGGGCTAATTCATCAAAATGGATGCTAATTGATCCCAATAGAAAAATTAAAGTCAAGCTTCTTATTATTACCTTCATCAGTTTTTCTTTTTTTTTCTCAACTTTATTGACATATGATTGACATTGTGTAATTGCACCAGTACAGCCTGAGCTCTACATCAATCAGGTGTCCCTGATTTGAATTCCCTGTGCGGTGGGATAATCCTGCTTAAAAGTAGGGCTGGCAACCTCTTGTGATTATTCTTGAAGTGGCTGTGAGGATTTTACTTATTGATACCAAGACAAATTCCACTGGAGGAAAGACACAACTGACACACAAGTTAGTAGCAAGAATCACACAAGCAAGAATCACAAATCCTATGGTATGCCTGGGTACAGCTTAAGGGAGCCCCATCCATGTGCTCCTCTAGACTGTTTTTGGTCAGTGCGGTGTGGAGACAGTCTGTGTTCAACATTGGAGTCTGGACGACTAACTGCAGCTAGGGATCACTCACCTTTAGTACCCTTTTCTGGCATACACTTCTAACAGGTGTTAATCTATGGTATTATCACATCAAGCCACTTTTAGGGAATTCTTCACAGGGAGCTCTTTTTATCTATGTATAACTTCACATACACTAACTGGGCCTTGTGTAGAAAGCATTTTCTTGCCTATTATATCTGTACACACTAGATTACCTCCCACCCAGAGGGCGTAGCTTTACTCATTTGCCTTAATGGCTTTTAATATTATATCCTAACTTATTTCTATATACCTTCTATATTTTTCTATATTTCTATATGTCTAATTACTATAACATTGTATTACTGTAACAGTAATTTTAAAAAATACAATCTTTTGATTCCATACATTTGTATAGTACATTGTGTTTACCACATTAATGTTACAAACACCTCCATCTCATTACATTATTATCATCTTATTTATATGCCAAGAGCCTTTAAGAACTATCCTTTTAGCAGTTTCCAAGTATATAATATGGTGTTGCTGTTTATAATCACACTATGTGCCATAGATCTCTAGAACCTACACCTTCAAACTGAAGTTTATACTTCAACACTCATCTCTTCATTTCCCCCAATCCTCAGCCCCTGATAACCACCATTATATTCTCTGTTGCTATGAATTTGGGTGTTTCTTTTTTGGATTCCACATATAAGTGAGATCATATAATATTTATCTCTCAGTGTCTGTACTGTTCAGCCTACTCAAAGCTGAAGAGAAGTAGGAAGATTGGGTTGAGTTAAGGTTGACATTTTCAATCAGGATAGATGCAAAGGCACTATAAAACCAGTAGTTGCAACCATCACAGCTACCAGGCAGGTTCCCATTAGATTCAGACAGATGGTAATGAAACTGCACTTCGGAGGCAAAGACTGGTGGGCCATGCCTTTATTCTAGCCTTGCAAACAGCTGGTGAATAAACACAAACACACAGAGAGCTCCAAAACCCACTCACACATTCTCTGGTTCCACAACCAGGAGAATCTTTTCCTAGAATCAAAACCCCCTCCTCACCAGTCTCAGCGGAGCTCACGAGAGCCCTTACCTCTGTTCCCCATCTGCACACCGTCTCCTTTCTACTCTCTGCACAAACTGGCTTTTCCTTCAGCACCCTGCCATCTTGGCTGCTGCTTCTCCTCAGCACACTTCCTCCCTGCTCTCACTCTGCAAAAACGTGTCCTCCTTCTTCTTCTCCTTTCTTTCCTCTTTCTTCTTAAAACTTTTTTAGTGCAACAACCCCTCTTCCAGCACACATTAGCATAACAAAGCCCCTTCCCAGGCAGGAAGGTAATTAGCAGTATCACAGATCACATATCTGGGCAGCCATTTTTAACAATAAAAGTGAGCAACTCAGAAAACAAACTCATTTGCCCAACAGGCACACATAGCATTGAGAACCATAATAGGTAGTACTTAAAGAAGAGTTGGCCATCTAGCAGAAGGAGGAAATAAACCGATGACATCAGAGGGATAATGACTTGAAGAAAAGCGAGGGCTTAACAACAAGCAAGAAGATCAAAGCATTTTTGCTGGGGAAATGACAGTTAATAAAAATAAAATATTTTAAAATTATATTCTTGGGGTTACCTATTCTTGCAATCTTTGTATCTTGATTCTTTCTCTTAATTTCTCTAGCTCTTTTTCACATTCTCTCTGAGCTAAACAAAGAGAGCTTCATAAATTTATTCTCAGTATCGGCAAATGTAAAATTAAATCACTAGAATTATATTTCAGTTGAAAGCATAATGATATTACAAGACACACAATATCTTTGAATACTTTCTCCCTGTTAAACCTAATTATCTGAGAGATAAGGAAATGGTAAAATAACTTTTATCTAGCTATTATAATTTGATATAATCATTTATTGAGATGCCATTTTGGAATGAGAGTATTAACTGTATATTGACATTGTGTCTATTTACTATTTTACTTTTCCAAGGAAATGTTCACATTTTAATTTTTTTCCATATCTGATATTTCATAAACTGCCAGTGGCTATAAAAGAATGAAGATAATCAGATCAGAAATTCATTCTCTTTTGTTTTGTATTCTAAAGTATTTATATTTGGTCATAATTTAATGCTCAAAGTAATATCTACAAAAATGTATATATTTCATCTATAGTATTATTGTAAAGTTTAAAATTAACAGCAAAAAACATCAGAACAAAAAGCATATGCATATGTTTTGTATCAGACATCTGTTTAAGAATACACATATATAGCATCTTATAAAACAATTATTAGAGTTCATATAATCCAGAAGATGGTGCTGTTTGCATTTGTACTGCAATTTGGAACTGCAGAGAAACAATTTGTTTTCAATTCAGTTGTTGGATGGTAGTAAATTATTGAGCATACCTTTGCAATAAGAACAGTTAATGTAGCTTTGCTCTTGAGGATTTCACATTTACAAATAATTTGCATAACACTTCCATATGAGATATTAGAAAATGTGCTACTTCACAAGCAATCTCACGTTAATGGAAGCTGATCAGTTGCAGCTATCTTAGTAATCTTCAGCCAGGAGTACACTGAAATGTGAAAATACATATTAGATAAAAGACCTATTTAATTTTCTGGTCACTTATATGGCTATTAAAATTCATCATGTAGGCCATTAAAGTGGTGATGATCCTTATTTAAAGAAATGCAAATTTATTCTTCCAAATACTGAACAATTTTATAGTAACTTTTTGTGACATGTTTATTATTTACTATCTGGATGCAAAAATTTTAGCCAGTTTACATGAATGAATGAGATACCTGGTACTCGTATTAGACCTGTTCCACTTCAACTGAAGCTTAGTAACAGAATATGCACACAATCATATAATTCCTTATAATACTTTTGGAAGGAGGTACAAAGATCCGCCATGTGTATTTGCCTCAACTGCCACTTACTATGCTTGCTGCCTCTGTTGAGAAAGTCAGGGCCTCAAGAGCAAAACAAATAATGGAAGCTTAAACAGCTTTTCCAATCTCTTTAGCAGTAAATTGACATAAAAGAAACTAGATGAAGGAGATCTAAAAATATGGGTTTCTAAAACAGACCGAATTCTATTTATTATATAGAATACATGTTATGATCTAAAGGACTAAACTAATAACATAATTTTATTGAGAGTAGTGCTCTTTGCATGATTTGGTGAGCTACACCTTTATCAATCATAAAATAATTTACATAGATGACGTTTAAAGTAGATGGAAAGAAAAATCAATATAGACACATTATTTTGTTGTTAGAGGCACCTACCACAAAAATCTAACAGGGAAAAAAGGAGAAAAAGTGTTAATGATGGTTCTTTTGGAGGAGAGGAAATTTAGGTGCAGAAATGTAAGGTAGAGAATGATTAATTATTTACATTTTTTTATTCGCTACTTCTGATGTTTTAAAACACGTTACTATATTTCTTTTATAAAAGGTAAAATGTGTGCTTGGGAAAATAACAGCAGACTTCAAAAATTGGTCAGAGTCATATCTTTATCACAATAATCAGAGTGTTTTTTGTTTGGTTGATTTTGGGGGTATTTTTGTTTGTTTGTTTTGTGTGTGTTGTTGTTTTTTCTTCTTGCAGCTGTTGCTGTATGTTAATTTTAATAAAGTTTTCCCAGGCTTGTTCTCAAGAGCTGCTAAATCAGACTTTTAAGGTGGGGTCTTGAAAGTCTGGATCTGTGACAAGCTTCTCAAGTAACTTGGATGTACAGCAAAGTTTGCAGACCCCTGCAAAGTCTGAAGCTAAGGAGAAGTCCTACAGTGCCAGAAGATTGAGAGAAATACTAGGTCTCAGTAAAAACAGGGAAATATAATGATGTAAGTAAAAACATTATTGAATAAAACAACAAAGTATATAGAAGATTTATGGATATGATCCCTTTGAAATTTAGACACAGGCTTCTTCTAGTGGGACATGTCCTTCCACCGAATGACTTCATTATTTTTCTTTTTCTTTTTTTTTTTTTTTTGAACTACAAGGAGCTTAATTGTAACAATTAGTTATCTCATTTCATTTTCTCAGATTTCCTTCCAAAAAGTAGTGCTAAGATTTAAGCTGCCTAGAGCAAAAATCTAAGGGATTAGTTGCAATTGTTCATGTTGCCAGTAATATAGGTAAATAGTCCATGCTTCTGGAAATATAAGTGGGCTGCTTGATAAGGTCTTTGTGAAACTAATTTGCAGATGCTATGTCTTTTCTAGAATTTTTAAATTAAAAGTTCTTGTGGGTAGGTATATATTACCTTTGAATGTTTAAATATTAAATATTATTTTTTGAGCATTATAATATTCTGTTTCCAATGATTAAAAGTAATTTCAGAGGGGAAATTTGAAAAAAAAATCTTAATTCTGTCACCTTTTTCCTCATTCAAAATATCCTTTTTCAAACTTTGTCTCTGTTTTTTTTTCTAATATAAGCAAGTGCTCACATGATTTTTATTCTTTTTATTGAATTTATTGGGCTGACACTAGTGTAACAAAATTATATAGGTTTCAGGTAAACAATTTAACAACACATCATTTATCATCTGCATATTGTATTATGTGTTCACCTTCTTCCAAGTCAGGTTTCTGTCCATCATTTTTTGTACTTGTCTTTCTCTGACTGGCTTATTTCACTTAGCATAATATTCTCCAGGTACATTCATGCTGTTACAAAGGATTAAAATTTTCTTCTTTTTTTATAGCAGAGTAGCATTCCATGGTGTAAATATATCACAACATTTTTATCCACTTATTTACTGATGGACACTTGGGCTACTTCCCAATCTTGGCTATTGTAAATAATGCTACAATGAACATAAGGGTGTATATATTCTTGCAAATTAATGTTTTTGGTTTCTTAATATTTTATCTATAGTATCCTGATATTTTAATTTCCTGAATGTTTGGTATAACAATATTTACTTCTTTTCTGTAAAATTTTTACTTCCTATTTTATATATTGATTATTTTTACTGTGATATTACTATCAAATATTTATTTCTCAGTTTTTTGTTGTTGTTCTTCCTAAAGTGAGAAGCTTATAGGCAAACAGACAGACTCCCACATGAGCCCAACTGGGATCCATCTGGCATGTCCACTAGGGGGTGATGTTCTGCTCATCTGGGGCATTGCTCCATTGCAACTGGAGTTATTCTAGCACCTGAGGCAGAGGCCATGGAGTCATCCTCAGTTCCCCAGGCCAACTTTGCTCCAATGGAGCCCTGGCTGTGGGAGGGGAAAAGAGAGATAGAGAGAAGAAGTGGGAGGTAGGATAAGCAGATGGGTGCTTCTCCTGTATTCCCTGGTAGGGAATCAAACCCAGGACCTCCACATGCTGGGCCTATTTATTACTATTTTTTTGGGAGGTTTTTTTTGTTTTGTTTTTTTGTATTTTCCTGAAGCTGGAAACGGGGAGAGACAGTCAGATAGACTCCCGCGTGCGCCTGACCGGGATCCACCCGGCACGCCCACCAGGGGGTAACGCTCTGCCCACCAGGGGGCGATGCTCTGCCCCTCCGGGGTGTTGCTCTGTTGCGACCAGAGCCACTCTAGCGCCTGGTGCAGAGGCCAAGGAGCCATCCCCAGTGCGCGGGCCATCTTTGCTCCAATGGAGCCTCGGCTGCGGGAAGGGAAGAGAGAGACAGAGAGGAAGGAGAGGGGGAGGGGTGGAGAAGCAGATGGGCGCTTCTCCTGTGTGCCCTGGCCGGGAATTTAACCCGGGACTTCTGCACACCAGGCCAATGCTCTACCACTGAGCCAACCAGCCAGGGCCTATTATTCTGCTTTTAAGCATTGAGGTACATGAGGATTTAAAATGAAATGTTTAAAAAATGCAATGGCAATATTAGGCAAACTAGGCCTTTTGGTACTATTCATGTTGTGTTTGAACCGGCATTGTACTGCTTTTATATTTTTATTTGTTTATGCTTCTGGGTCAGACTTTGAAGAGATAGTTTCAAGGCTCTAAAAAATGGAAAGCTCTTGCTCTAAGATATTATTACAAATGTAACATCACAAGTGCATTCAAGTGCTTCTTATTCTGTCTTGTAAAAAATTATTTCTGTGCACTGGTCTGCCTTTTTTCTTTATTGTATGCTTTATCTTTTCTTCTCAATTATTCATAGTCTCTTAAGGACCACTTTCAGTATAAAATAGTATCAATGGGAGGTAAAAACAGCAAGAAATATATTTCTGAATAGATTACAGAGAAAGATCTATTTAGAAATTTAAATGTATGTGGTCAGCATGGAGGAAGATAAATGTACCTACTCAATAACTATTTTAGTCAATAGTTTCCTGGTTATAGCCTGTTTTAACCTTCTGGTTTTCTTTCTGGGAAGTGTTGAGTGTGTGTTAGTTATTTTCTTTTATGTCTAATTTGTTATGTTGTATAATTTAAGCTAAATTGAATATCTTTGTTTCTGAGTATATTTTTTTCTTTCTATATATTTAGCAATACCTGAAGCCATTTAGGATACTTACAGCCCATATTAATTTTTTGACCATTCATTTAAATAAATGTGTTATTTACCTGCTCTTTCTTTCTAATATTTAAAAATATGTTAAAATACCCTGGCCGGTTGGCTCAGCGGTAGAGCTTCAGCCTGGCGTGCGGGGTACCCGGGTTCGACTCCGGCCAGGGCACATAGGAGAAGCACCCATTTGCTTCTCCACCCCCCCTTCCTGTCTCTCTCTTCCCCTCCCGCAGCCAAGGCTCCATTGGACCAAAGATGGCCTGGGCGCTGGGGATGGCTCCTTGGCCTCTGCCCCAGGCGGCAGAGCGACGCCCTGGAGGGGCAGAGCATTGCCCCCTGGTGGGCAAAGCGTCGCCCCTGCTGGGCGTGCCGGGTGGATCCCGGTCGGGCGCATGCAGGAGTCTGTCTGACTGTCTCTCCCCATTTCCAGCTTCAGAAAAATACAAAAAAAAAATCATAGCTGTTTACCTAGCTATTTTGAAAATAAAATTCTCCATTAATATATATTTTTATAGTCTATTTTTTAAAGTTTCAAATTGATCCTTATGTGTGAATTATTTCAAGCATAACAAAGAAGATTACAAATAATATAACAAAGACTTATGTGTCTACACTTAAAGTATGGCTTAGACATATACCAGATTGATTTTATTTAGATACTGTATACTGATACAGAAAAATAAACATTTCCCAATCACAATATTCAAATATTATAGATAGCTTTTTCAATAAAGTTATTTGGTTTTCTTTTTTTTGTTTCTTATGCGATCAAATATCAACTCATAAGGAAATTTACCTTTTAAAGAAATTCTGAGGCCCTGGCCGGTTGGCTCAGCGGTAGAGCGTCGGCCTGGTGTGCGGGGGACCCGGGTTCGATTCCCGGCCAGGACACACAGGAGAAGCGCCCATTTGCTTCTCCATCCCCCCTCCTTCCTCTCTGTCTCTCTCTTCCCCTCCCGCAGCCAAGGCTCCATTGGAGCAAAGATGGCCCGGGCGCTGAGGATGGCTCCTTGGCCTCTGCCCCAGGCACTAGAGTGGCTCTGGTTGCAGCAGAGCGATGCCGGGAGGGGCAGAGCATCGCCCCCTGGTGGGCAGAGCATCGCCCCTGGTGGGCGTGCTGGGTAGATCCCGGTCAGGTGCATGTGGGAGTCTGTCTGTCTCTCACGTTTCCAGCTTCAGGAAAAAAAAAAAAGAAAAAAAAAGAAATTCTGAAAAAATCAAAACCAGAGAAAACATTATACACATAGCCTCTCTATTATAAGTTTACTTTCACCAAAGATAGCCTAAAACAAGTAAATTATTAATCTAATCTAGTTAACACAAATATACAGATGTTTGCTTTTCTGTTATTTTCTTTTGTTTTTCCCAAAGCCTTGTAGAAAATGACAGTGATTATTTCTGTATTTATGAAGCAGTTATAAATATCATAAAATGTGCATGGCTTGTACTAAATATATATATATATATATTTATTTACAGAGCGAGAGATAGGAAGAGAGAGAGAGAAGAAAGAGAAGAGAAAAATCAACTTTAGTTGCTTCACTTTAGTTGTTCATTAACTGCTTCTCATATAAGCCTTAACAAGGGTCTCAATCCAAGCCAATGCCCGATTGCTAAAGCCAGCCACCTTGGGTTTAAGCTAGCAATCTTGGGCTTAAGCTAGCAACCTTGGCCTTCAAGCCAGCGACCTTAGAATCAAGTCAATAATCCTGTGCTCAAGCTTGCAACCTTGTACTCAAGCCAACAAGCCCATGCTCAAGTTGGTGACCTCAGGGTTTCAAATCAGGGGCCTCAGTGTTTCAAGTCAATATTCTATTGACTGCACCACCCCCAGCCAAGCTAAAAATAATTTTAGGATTTGCTAGTTTAATACCTTATTTTAATGGCAGAAGAATCTGACTGACTCTAAGCAAGCTTCATTTTCAACTGGGAGGTAGGAACTTTATTCATGATGTAAATGACTACACACAATCAAACCACTTTTGAGGACTTATGTTATCCCAAAATAATAAAGAGAACTAGCTTAGAAAATCACAGAAATGTAAGAAAACAAGAACTGTTATTTTAATATATCTAGCATGTATGTGGTGGATTTCAGGAGAAATAATCAGGAAAACCTAATGAGTACTTATAGGTCACTGATATGCTTTTGAAGTATACGATAACACAGTGGTGGTTAGATCAGTGCTGACATTGCCCTGAAATAATATCCCTTTATTATGGAAAAACAAAACCTTCAAACTGAAAGAAAAGGACTTGGGGGACTTTTGCAGACATCTTGCTGCAACTCTTGATATATACAACACCTAAGAGTGGTGTAAGAAAAAGTGGGTATCTTTCTAAGGGTCAAGATATTAGTAACATAAAAACTAAAATTTGGATGTATGTAATTAAGACAGATTTATTCTTATAAATATTGATTCTGTAGATGTGGAATAAGAACACTGGAATCTCATCCCCAGGTGGAATGCAATCATAGGAATGTAATTGCCTAGCTATATATTTGAACCCAAACTGATCATTCTGATTCAGCACCTTAAAAATGACCTCCCTTCTAATTTACTGTGGATACACGATGGATTAAAAATATAAAAAGTTTGCATAATATTAACCCCTGAAAATTTCTTAATAAAGTTTACACAGTATCCAAATACAATGTTTTGCAGAAGAGATCACAATCTCTTTTATAGCCATGATTTCTCTGTTCTGCTATGATCTTGTCAAGGTGTGAACTCACTGATAATTTTAAGACCAAGGTAAATGTAAGAAAAATCTGTATTTGCAATGTGTAAAAGATAGAAGGAAGCATATGATGGTTACTATGTTTCCTACCTGCTTTTCTTGTGCCATGTGGCAAAAAAAGACTGAACATCTCAGCACTAGAAAAGCTCATTGTTCTTTACCTCACTGGCCACTTTGGATGTGTCTGATGGCTAAACATTTCAATAGAAATCACTTTCCCTTTAACCCCTTCTATGATTCATGTTCTTACTTCCTATTTCACAATCTTAATTTTTTTCCAAGGAGCAAGGTTGAATCATTTGGCAATTAAAAAGCTTCCCACAAGATTGTTATCTAGCTTTTGGCCTGGGGCTAGACCATTTCAATGTATTAAATTCATTCCGGGAAATATTTGAATGATGATCTAGATTTCAGGCCAAAGATCTCTCTGAATATTGGCCATATGTCAAGGCTTTCTTAGCCTACAAAGAGACAGGATTGATAAACTGTCACTACTAATTCTGTCTGAGAACTGAGAAACTGACCACACCATTGCTAGGGAGAAGAGATGCCTGTGGGAACAAGGAAAGGACAGAAGTGCATGTAGTTTTGGGGAGATCTCTATGATATTCCTCTTTACCCAAAACAGAAATGCTTTTTGCCTTTTATTGTAGAGTAAGAAAATCTATATTTGAATATTAGCATTGCCATTCATTACTATTTCCAGAAAAGATACAAAATCAGAGGTATATATATCACTTTGTTTGGAAATTTCTTTCTTTCTGAAGGAATCTGGTTGTAAGAAAAAAAATGATTCTCTATATTTCCTATCTGTATTTAGGGAAGGAAGGAGGGAGAATAGGAAGAGGGATGGAGAAAAGAGAATAAAGATCTTTTAAAGTCCCATTTGCAGAGCATAGAAACAAGTGAGGGCAAAACACAATTGTTTTAAGATTATTATAAAGTTTATATTATTTTAAGTAGAGAATAAAGGAGTATTAAAAAAAATTGTTACCAGTTTCTCTGGTTTGTCATTCTAAAATTTACCTCATTATGCTCTTTATAATAAATATTAAGCCTAGAGAGTCAGGTATTTTTTAAATATCTTGAAGTCAATTGGCAAATAATATGAGATAGAGAAATATATGCTCAGTCAGATCAATGACCAAGAGTTAGAAAATCCTCCATTATAGAAAGAAAGCAAACAATACTAGTCCCCATTGTTCCAGCCCCATTCATCTGTCAATAATCCACAGCTAATCTGCAAACACCACATGCTGCCTAGAACTGGGCAAATTGGACATTTGAAGCAGAAAACAAACGCAAATAACTCTCAGCTTGTGTGATCACAAAATTAAAGTAGCGAATTCACTTACTCTGTTCAGAAAAAAACAACTGTTTTATAATATAAAAAATTAAAGAAGTTCCAGGAGCCCCTGCTTTTAATGTCTACTTGCCAATAATCTCTCTCAACTAGGGGCTTCTGTCCTCAGGATAATAACAAAGAAATTCTAATGAACATTCAGAATAAGTATTCATTGTTTTTTTCTCTTGTTGCTTAATATTTCATATCTTCCTCTGTATGGATGACAGCTTACTAGTGAGCCAATATAATTATTGTCTTCCAGGAAATACACACATACACAGGTACCTGTACACTATTCTGGCTGCTACCACTTTTTTCTTCTGCTTTTCTTTAAAACACAAATGTCACAGGAGAGATTCCATTACTCAATGTATTTGCTTTTACTCTGGTCATTCTCTGTTGAGCCCTGAAATCAGCCTTCCACTGCCACACAAGACTGATGCTTTTAATATAAAGGTTATCAATTACTTCTACTCACCAAATATAAATGTCAATTCTCAATATTCATCTTTTTCAATCTATCTAAATTTGATGGAGTTGCTCACATTTTCTTTACACCATTTCTTTTTTCTGGTTGCTGAAATTGCACTCCTCTTTGGTTCTCCTAATACTTTTCTGGGAGCACCCTCTCAAATACTTTTGTCAGAGTCTTTTCATTTTCCTCACTTATTATTGTTTCTATCTGTACCTATCCTCTAAGTTGTCTTTTTTACTGTCATGGCTTTAAATATGATTATAGTATTTTCCAACAAATTATCACAAAATGGGTGGCTCAAAACAATATAAATTTATTATATTACAATTCTGAAGGCCAACATCTGAAATCAAGCTGTTGCCATGGCTGCATTCCATCTTTTCTAGCTTCTGGTAAATTTCACGATTCGATGACTTGTGGTTGCATGAAGCCACCTCTACCTCTGTCATCATGCCTCCTCTTTCTTTATAGGTTTGCTCTCTCTTCTAAATGTACTTATCATTGGATTTCTGACCCATTTTGATAATCCAGGATAATATTTTTATTGTAACTGAAGCCCATCTATAAAGATGCTTTCAAAAAATAAGTTATAATTCACAGGTCCCAGAGATAGACAGATTCCAGTGCATATTTCTGGGGGATCATATTTTGACCTATCTGAATGATCTATAGACTAATAACTGTCTACAGATTAACTACAACACATAATTTTTCAGCTCACATATCTTCCATGAGTTTTCAGATATTTGGCTGACATTTCTATATGTGAAATTTCTTCTCAGCATCTCTATTAATACCTCTCTTGTCCAAGATACCTAATTGCTCTCTTGAATTATTTCTATGCCTCTTTAAATGTTCTATAAACTCCCACAGATTATATTAAATTCATAAGCTGTTATGATTCTTTCCATTGATTTTTATCTTTTGGCTCAAAAACTTGTTGGAGTGTCCTAATTTACTCAAAGTAAGACCTCTAACCTGAACTCCTGATATTTTTCTTCCCAAACTAATTAAATCTGAACCATATCATGTTAAAATATTTTCTTCCCTACATATTAATCTCTCACTTCATAACCTTTTCATTTTTTATTATAATTTTCCTAATATTTTACATATAGAATTCTTATCTCTATATCTAGATATAAGAATTATATCTAGAATATAATTATACGAACATTGACATATTTGATTCTCATTAAATTTTCAATGCTAGAAAAGTGTTTGTTCAAAACAAATATTTGTCAAATGAATAAAATAATGAAAAACATTGGAAAATCATATTATAGGAAATACCTTCATTGATATAACCTCTTATACCACTTTTAGCCTGGTCTACTTTGACAAAACAATATAGCAAAAATGCACTATTTTCAATACAATAAATACCATTAGCATATTTTATTACTAAAGTTAAATGGTTGAAATTTTCTTATTTTTGGACAATTTAATAACACTGGTATTTTATCAGTATTTAATATAAAGTTTAAGGTCTGTCTCTTCTTTTATGCTTTATAGATACACAGTATATATGTATATAAAACATAAATATATATATACATCTAGTTTTATATTATTATAGTTAAATAATATAAATGTACTTATGTTTTAGTTAAAAACTATTAATAAGCATTAGTTAATTTTAACTTGCATTTTAAAATAAATTATACCATGATAGATTAATTTAAATTTGTGTTTGAATATACAAAACATTTCAATATCCAGTGACTTAAGGCATAAAATTTTTTATATTTTTTTCTGCATTATGTTTTACACTTTAAATACTTCTAAGTAAGAAATAAAAAGTAGTCAATGGGTAATTTGTATAACATTTAAACATACATTTATAAGTAAAAAATTGTAGTATAACTTATTCTTTAAAAATAAATTAAAAAAAATAGAACCAAAGCCTTATTCATCCACTCATCAAATTGACAGTCTATATAAAACTTTGTTCACAGATAACTCTGTACAGCACTCTCCATGGGTAGAGAAGTCAAATGAAATGAATGATGTAAGTGCTATGGTAAACATCAGATGATGTGTTGTGGGAAAAATACAGGATATAAAAGATAAAATGTGCAAAGTGTTTTGTTATTTTATGTAAAGTGATCGGAGAAGACTTCTCAGAGATTGTGACATAAAGTAGGAACTAAAGGAAGAGAGATGGAAACAGCACATATACGGGGTCAAGAACCATAGGCGATCAGTGTGATTGAAGTGAGTATACCAAACCAGTAGCAGAAAATGGAGTCAGAGAAGTTGCAAGAAGCATACCAATCATGCATGGCCTTAGTAGTTATTTTCTGAACGTGTATTTGATTTTAAATGTGATCAAACTACTGGATGGTTCTGAGTACTAAATTGTGTGACTTTTCTTACATGTTGATAGAAAACTAGATGCTGAGAAATAGGTGTAGAATAGTAATGGTAGAAGAAGGGAGACCTCTTAGACTACTGGATTAGAACAGACTAAAGTGAAATGGATTTTATAGGAATCACTTGCATGGTACAAAAGACAATATAATATTTCATGTAATCATAGTGGCACTTAACACATTTAATATATTCTATAATTTGCAGATTTAAAATATGAATGTACTAAGTGCGGGACCAATTATATTTAATCACTATAGACTATACTTCAAAATCTGTTTAAGACCCACATTGATGTGGTTAATAAACTTTCTAATTTTGCATATAATAGTAAGTTAATAATTGAAAGTAATAGTTATGGTATAAAATCAAGAAACAATTCGGAATATTACTTTGTACATGGACATAATGGCAGATTTATTATGACATACTTCTTGGTATAGAATGAAATCATATTGCCACTGGATTTAATGTTATAAATTATTTTCATTATACTTTAAATGAATACATCAAAATGATTAGAGTGGCTAGTGGAGTAAATTGATAAATGAGTGAATTTTTACACCATCACTAAATTTCCTCATTATGTTTAAGTACTTTAGAGGTCTCTAAGCAGAGTACACACTTTTGTAATCATAACTTATTTGGCTCTATTAAAGGTTTAATTTGGGTTCCAAAAATACTAACATTGAATTTAAAAAAATGTGATATCATTTATATCATTTCAGTCTATGAAGTACTCCTTGAAAATATATAAATATTTACTAGTTTCTTTGAAATACTTTAGTTAACAGAACATCACTAAAAATTACTGCATAAGTGCAGAAATGTTATCTTTTGCCTTAAGAGAATTAAGTTACCTCTTAAAACTCTAACTTTTCTAATGGGGAATGACTCGTAAACAGAAAAATTAATTCTGTGGACTAAAATTAAGCCTGATAAAAAAGATTTTAAATTAATTGAATCTATAATCCAGCTTTTTAAACACATTATTCTTAAGGGTAAATACAGGATATTAAAAATTTGTGTTTATATGATAATAATTATAGTATCAATTATTATAATGTTTATTAATAATGTTTGCACCAGAAATAATGCTAAGTAATACATGCATACACATGTGAGTGCACACACACCAAATGTTTAATTTTCACAGTAAAAATTTAATTAGGTCCCATTTTATATTTATTTTAAGATGAGAAAAATGGTTTATTTCTGTGTTTTGACCAAGTCCATAACTTTAATATACAGCAGCTCTGGAGGTGGGTCAACCTTATCTGACTCAAGAACGCTTTTTCTGAGTACTCTTTAAAATTTATTTTATGAAAATTGGCAAGACATTTATGAATATTTTTTCTTTAAGGTCAGTGCTTAATTTGTGACCTACCTGAGAGTATAAATTATCTATTTTTAGAAAAGAACAAATCATTACATTTTTATAAGTTGCAGCGAAGGAACTTGTTCATAATGACTTAAGAGCCATTAGAATAAAGATACTTCAGAAGGTCAAATAGTATTTTCTCAAGATTTTAGGATTTTCTCTTAAGATTTTTCTCCAGGGAAGCTATTTTAGAATTGCTTATGCAAGTGAACTGAGTTAAATAGATTTTCTTGTGCGCCAACAAGAATACATAAATATAAGGTGTTATTATGGTTGCCAATAAATAATTATATTTTAATTCTTTTCTGTTTCTAAAGTGAACTGAATTATTTACTTAAAAATACTTACTTCCAAAGCACCTATCAAGCAACCTGTAACAAATCCCTGGTCTAGACAGTCTGTAAAAAAGGTTGTATGAAATGTTAAAATATACACAATATTATAGGAAGATTTAGACTATAATCATAGCACTTTTTCTTTCTATGCTTTGTCTGTTGCTTATCAAAACTACCTTCTTAGCCAGATACCTAAGCAAAAGGAAAATTGCCTTACTTTTAGACTCCTAGAAAAAAAAAGCAAATGTTCAAGTGCTCCAAAATGATAGAATTCATTGAAACTTGTCATCTTTGATATAAGGATTGGAAATTTGAATTTATAAAAATTTAAACTATAGAGAAAAATATTTACAGTCTCTAGTCTAATTATTAAGCACTGAAATCAGTACATTTGTCTTTAAAACCTTTTTAATTATACTGGATAAATTTCAAAAACTTACTTTTAAAAGTAATTTTAGAAAAATCATATCTTATTCTGACCCTTTATGAATGTAGGTAAATTTTCTTGATATAATAACATAAATTTTTTGAATTTTTTTTGAAGAGTACTATTCCCATAATTTTGATTCTGAAAGAGGATACCAACTAGTTTAAAAGGAACAACATTAACCGGTCAGAGCACACAGAAGAACCAACCATCTGCTTCTCTCCTTCTCTCCCTCTTTTTTTCCCCTTTCTCTCCATCTTCTCCTCTCATGGCCAGTGGCCCGATTTGTTTAAATGTAGCCCTGAGTACTGAGGATAGCTCAGCTGGTCCCAGTGCATCAGCCTCAGGTGCTAAAAATAGTTCATACTCCAAATATTGGCCCAAGAAAAGTTTGCCAGGTGGATTCTGGTAGGGGCAAATGTGTGAGTCTGCTTCAATATCTCCCCTCCTCTCACTTAAAAAATAAAAATAAATAAAAGATGTATTTCTTACATTTAAAATATTTAAAAATTACATAAGTATATTATTTGGAACTTAAAGAATTCCTACAAATTTCAATTCACTACTTAGATATTGTAAACTAATTAGGATGTAGAGATAAACTATAAGTAAAATGAATTATATATTTAAATATAAAGTTAAATGCTAGAGGTTCTTTTTAAGTTTGAGAATGTCATACATTCTTAAAATTGTACATAAGAATTTAATTTTTTTATTGGCTAAGCTACAACCAGAATGTAGAATGTGTGACTATGGAGGAATTAAAATGGAATTAATTAACTTGTTGTAGTAAAGTTAGTATTTTGATATTTTTGTACACCCAACTATTTTCATCTTAAAGCCAAAAGCTATTTTTGTGGTTGTCTCTACTTTTACGTTTCCATCCCACAGGCTACTCACAGTCCAGTGGTACTAATCATGGCAGGGGTGCCACTTCTTTCGGGATCTGAGAATAAAATTAGTGGACTCCACTCATCAGGAATGAGATTCAGAAGCTCATAGGGTGAAAGATAAACAGATACTACAATTTCAAAAAGAAGTAACCACTCAGGCTGTGTATATTTTTGATAATTTATATTTTTTGTTTTGTTTTGTTTTCTTTAAGGCACCAATGATCCATTACTCCCTTTGTTTAAATGCCTGTCTATCTCTCATGATCAATAAACAGCTAAGGTATACATTTTTAATTTTGCTTTTTAAATTTAATTTTAACCTCTGTCTGTAATGCAGGTCTGGCCTACTATTATGCTCAATGTATTCTTTGTTAGTTAAATAAAAGTAGATAAATAATCTTATAGGTGTTTCGTTAGGCAAAAAACGTATGCATGAAATAATATTTTAAACTCTTTTTTCTACTAGTTTATTTATAGGAGTTCACATACTATGGGGATTTTTCCTCTTGAAAATGCTTTCATAATAAATAACTATTGTTAACTTATTTAAGACTTTTAAGTATCTAAAATTACACTTGGTAGTTTGTCTCAATATTGTCTCTCACAATTTCTGTGGGGTTGGAACAAAATTACAAATACACACATAGAATTTATCTTAAAAATTTCTATTTAGTTAGTTTTTAAGTTTATAAAAAATGCTGAAACCCATTAGGAATGTACTCAGCATATCATGTAGACACCATGGTTTATGCTGTAGTATATACAATGAGCAATGAGCAAATAATTACTTGAAAGAATGTTGTTAAATATATTGAAGAAATTACTTAATTTTTAGGCCAACCTATTGGTATTATTAGTATAATAAATTTCTTTTAAAGATGTGTTTAAACCTCTGATTGTACTTATATAATCACTTCCTGACTTATGCATATGGAAAATTTCTAAAAATGTATTTATTTAGGGACCCTGATGTACTATAATAGTTATCTTTTCAATCAAAAGTTTTAGACTATGAGAGCTATATTTGATTACATAACTACTAATCCATTCACCTATTTATTCACTATGTTCTCAAGTATGCCATGCAAATCTGCAAGTAAATATAACATGCACATTTAAAACAGAACAATGTAACTGACAATATGTCTAATCTATTTTTTATTTTGATAAATGTGCAGATGCATTCAAATAGTTCTTTTGCCAATAGCAGATCATCATTGTTCATTCAAAAAACTATAAATAATTCTTAAAAACCCTAATTCACATGTAAATAATAAAATTGATTTTGCTGACTACATTTGCTTAAGGTTTAAGACATCACATATATTTCAACTATTTTATTTATGAATTTAGGTGAGTGAAATCTAATGTCAAATATAAACTCATAAGAGTAAATACAATAAAAAATCCAGGACTCAAAGCTGATAAAAATGTAGAATGAGATATTTTGGAGTGGGGGTTTATAACCTACAGAGAATCAAGGATAAGAATTAAAGTAGGCTTTTTGACAGAGACCATGCAAATAAAAGGAGCAAAGATAAGCCTCACCTGTGGTGGTGCAGTGGATAGGGTATTGACCTGGAGCGCTGAGGTTGCTGGTTCCAACCCCTGGCTTGCCTGGTAAAAGCACACATGGGAGTTGATGCTCCCTGTTACTCCCCCTCCCTTCTCTTTTTCTCTCCCCCCCCCTAAACTGAACACATAAAAAATAATAAAAAAGAGCTTAGTTAATATTTGAAGTTGATGTAATAGTAAAATGCAAGGTCTCTCTGATTTCATCTTATTCAAGTCTGCATTGTTCCCATAACCTTTCCACTAATAGCTCCCACTTTAGACATGCTCATTATTAGAGGAATTCCAGGGCCTTGACTTTATATAAAAGCATACCCTCCCATGATCATTCTCTTGACATAAAAAAAACTTGAACTCTATGATTTTTTAAGATGTATTGAGGAATTACTAGGGCTCCCATCTTCTTGGTTGGCAATTTCTCAATCAATCAAATTTTCTTCACTCCAAACTCTGACATTTTTAGGTTAGCCTTTGAAGTATCAGGCACATAGACTTTAGACTGTAACAGTGAAAGAAAAATGAATAAATAAAACAAACTAGTATTCATTATACAGTAAAATTATCCTTCAAGAGTAAAGGAAAATAAATTTCATATCTTGAGTTTAATCTTCACGAGAAAACAAACCAAGAAACCAAGTCACATGGTCCAATAAAGCCCACATGTGTAGAATTATACTGTTAAAAAGAAAAAATGCCCAGCCCATTGGCTCAGTGAATAGAATATCAACTGGCATGCAAACGTCTCCAGTTCAACCAGCAGTCAGGTCACACATGAGAAGCACCCATCTACTTCTCCCCCCCTCCCTTCTCTTCCTCTTCCCCTCTCGCAACCAGGGGCTTGATTGGTTTGTGTCAGCCCTGGGTGCTGTGGATAGCTCCATTGATTCCAACATCAGCCCCAGATGGGGGTTGCAGGTGGATCCCAGTTGGGGTACATGTGCGAGTCTCTCTCACTATATCCCCTTCTCTCACTTAAAAGAGAGACAGAGGAGAGAGAGAGAGAAACAAGGTTTCAAATGGCATCACTTATGCTAAAAGCTTATGATACCAACTGTAAATTTAATACCTACTCTAATTGCAGTTTCAACCTCATCAAGAAACGTGTCTTAGTCAACCAGTCTGAAATTTCCTGGCCAAACACATAGACCCTCTCTCTCTACCTTAGAAATGACAATGTAGATGATAAAAACCTTTCTCGTGTGACCTGTGGTGGCACAGTGGATAAAGCGTCGACCTGGAAATGCTGAGGTCGCCGGTTCGAAACCCTGGGCTTGCCTGGTCAAGGCACATATGGGAGTTGATGCTTCCAGCTCCTCCCCCCTGTCTCTCTCTCCTCTCTGTCTCTCTCTGTCTCTCTCTCCTCTCTAAAAAAAAAAAAAAAAAAAAAAAAAAAAAAAAAAAAAAAAAAAAAACCTTTCTCGTTATCTTCCTTCAAAGAAAAGCTGTTCAAGTCCAAGAATAATCCTTTTTTTTCTTTTGTTAATAGTTCCCTTGCTCCAACTTCTTTCTATAGAAACCATTCATTTATTTATTTATTCATTTTAATGTGGTGACATTGATAAATCAGGGTACATATGTTCAGAGAAAACATCTCTAGATTATTTTGACATTTGATTATGTTGCATACCCCTCACCCAAAGTCAAATTGTCTTCCTTCACCTTCTATCTGTTTTTCTTTGTACCCCTCCCCTCCCCCACCCCTTCTTTCCTTCCTCGCCCCCTCCCCATCCTCCCTCCTCTGCACCCTCGTTACCATCTCATTCTTGTCCATGTCTCTGAGTCTTCTTTTTATGTCCCATCTCTGTATGGATTCATATAGTTCTTAGTTTTTTCTGATTTACTTATTTTACTCCGTATAATTTTTGTACAGTCCCTGAGGGCAAACTTCTAGTTTCTGACAAGATAGTCTAGTGCCTTTAACAAAATAAGAAAACACTCAATATTCTATGAGATTCTAATCTCATAGAATATTTGACAGTCTTCAGTATTAGCTCAAATACTGACCAAAAGCACTAAGGTTTTTTTTGTATTTTTCTGAAGTCGGAAACAGGGAGGCAATCAGACAGACTCCCGCATGTGCCCAACTGGGATCCACCCGGCATGCCCACCAGGGGGCGATGCTCTGCCCATCTGGGCCACTGCTCTGTCGCAACCAGAGCCTTTCTAGCGCCTGAGGCAGAGGCCATGGAGCCATCCTCAGCGCCCGGGCAAACTTTGCTCCAATGTAGCCTTGGCTGCAGGAGGGGAAGAGAGAGACAGAGAGGAAAGAGAGGGGGAGGAGTGGAGAAGCAGATGGGTGCTTCTTCTGTGTGCCCTGGCTGGGAATCAAACCCAGGACTCCTGCATGCCAGGCCGATGCTCTACCACTGAGCCAAACAGCCAGGGTGCACTAAGGTATTTTAATGAAGGTGTTTAGAGTCAAAATATTCTAACTTTTATTACTTAGAAGAGGGGTTTAAATTTCAACTTTGCTACTTTAAATATGCATGGTAAAATTCTGAGTTTATTACTGGCCTACCATATACAAATTATAAACAGTAAATGTAAATAAATATAGAATAAGAAAACAGAAAAGAATCCATCATCTCAAAAAAATGAAAGGAGAAAAAAAGAAGTATCAGTAAAGAATGAGAAAGAAGCCAATTACAAAAGGACAAACACTGCATAATTTCACCTATATAATGAGAGAACCTGAAGTAGTCAAATTCATAGAATCAAAGAGTGGAATAGTTGTTGCTGAAGACTGGAGGAGGTAGAAATGCAGTTATTAGTCAACAAGGTAATGTAGGCAAGTAGCTAGATATTAATGGAGAAAGAAAGCAAAGGATGTTGACATTATATAAATATTTTATAAAATGTAGAAAGCCTGCTTTATTAAGAAGCTTCAGCATTTCATTTTAAATTTGGACAGCCCAAGGGATTGTGCAGCTAAAGAGATTGACTCTACCTCCCTCTTCTGTGTCAGGAGAGAAACCCGTTTTTTCCAGTCCCTCTAGTGTAGAACTAATTCTCACCCAGACTACAGGTAAGGTGCTACAGTGGAAACCAGAAGGGCAAACATAAAGGCCTGTCAGTCTAGCCTAGAAGAAGAATCTGATGAGTTAGTGGGAGGAACCAACAAAAGCTGGCAAATTTTTAAAGAAACTGGTTGGTTTAAGGAAAAGCTACTTGTTCTCAACTCTAAAATGTAAACACTGGCAGAGCAGAGGTGGGTTCTTTTTGCCTTTTGTTCCCCTTCTCTATGCCTTCGTGCTTGAGAACATATTAGCCAAATTTGCAGCTATGCTTTTGGGCTGGCAGCCAGACAGTCTCCCAAGTACAGTCATTAACCAGCATTTAGACAGGACTGAGCTTTGATATGGGCTAAACCATAGCACAAGGTAATGAAGCTTAATAAAAATGAGACTGGACATTTTTCTTGGTGGACCAGATGAAAATAACAGATTGGGAACCTATGAACAGCTATTTTTTCCCTTCTTTTCAGCCTTCTATAATATTTCAATTTCAAATAAATCTTACTGCAATAACCTAACGTTTTCCAAGTGCAGGTTCAGTAAAGAACTTTTTATGTGACGCTGCACTAGAACCACATCAGAGCCAGCATCAGCACCGATATTAAACAGATAAAAAGTCCAGTTAAGCAAGATAAATAAATTTTAAAGATCTGCTATACAGTAGTATATCTGTAAAAGGTGAAAGTAGACCCTGGTACTTAAGTTCTGGTTAGGAAAAAAATTCAGAGCCAAGACTCAAACTCAAGAGAGAAGATTTATGCAGTAAGCAAAGTAAATATACACTGAAATGAAAAGTTCCAAGCAGACGTTCAAAGAGCTCCCTGTGCTGTGAGCTAGGGTTCCTTTTAATCCATGGGTTGTGAGGGGGAATTAACTGCTTTTGTCTTTGATCTGATCTATCAAGGCCCACCCCATTGTCTTCTGTCCTTGAATGGAAGTCAAAGGGCATCTTTCTCCAGCCCCCTCATTCTTCTCTAATGGTGTGGGAGTCTACCACATGCCTAGGTCATACCAGGGAAGAAAAGGTCAGGGGGAGAATCTGACTCACATGACTGCTTACAATCTAAGTGCAGAAAAAAATTGCCTCAGGAGAAAAATCCTTATTAACAATACCTATCTCCAGTACTTGCTTGATGAATTCTGCTATGTGTTAGGCTAGGTGTCTGAAGCTTCCTACCTTGATGACTTTCAGTAACTGACCCATCGTCCATGCTTTGATCATGTCTGACTAACTGCCTACCTCATATTTGTAATCAACAATGTTGTATATAGTACACCTAATACTTTGTTAAGAAGATGTATCTCAAGTTGTCTTCTAACCACAATAAAAAAAATTAAAGTTATATATTAATATTATCTAAACAGTTTAAGACAAAATAAAAATGATTCTATAAATCAACTATATTTAAAGAAAAAGCAAATCTTAAAATCAACTCACACTGCAAATACCAGTTACGTATAGTATGAAATGGGACACTTATGGAAAAGAAGCTCAGAGAAAACATACTGTAAAAAATAAAAAAAACTCCTTTTGGATAAGAGGTATCACAGATATAATGAAATGGTCAGGAGTTCATGAAGTATAGTTACCAATGGTATCAAATAAGTGAATGTATCCAAAAGGGCTGCAGTTCGTATTTATCATGTCCTCGACCGACAACCTGGTTTCTTGAGTCCTCTAATTTTCTGGTGAACCAGACTGGACCCAAGGAGCCTCCATGCTCAGCAGACTAAAGAGGTGACAATCTTCATTTTGTCAGACAATCGCAAAAGGCAGCGTATTCATATCAGTAGAGACAACCACAGCGAAAATATGATTCTTAGGAAGTCTCACTACTAAATTTCAAATAAAATAAACACTCTACAATCCTTGGACAACACTGATGTTTATCCTAGCATCACACCTCGTTGTCTTGGTAACTGGTAACCAACCTGTAAGTTCAGCTTTGAAGTTAATGCGGAGTCTTTAAAGGTAGGAAAGAAGCGGAAATGTGAAAATTTCACTGTGGGACTCATAACACACATATATTATATATCACACACCACAGCTGGAAATCTTTAAAGAATTCAAAAGGAGTGACTATCGTTTACTTACAGAAATGAAAACCTTGCTAGACTGGCTATTCTTGAGCAGTTTCTCTAGGTACCAGTCTGCTGATATGACCAAAGATATGATAGCAAATTTGGGCAGTACTTATTTTAATGTTTACTTATCACCTTATTCCTCTAAAGTTAAAAAAAAATAAGTACCCAGGAATTGCATATGTAGATTACATGGATAAGCCAAAATCATATATAGCAGAAACTCTAAATTGTTCTCACTTCTTTATTTCCCTTATTTATTATACCTGCCTCATTCCACAAAGAATCTGAGGCAGCATTGTACTGTTTAGTAATTAGTACTTTAAGTTAGAAATGACAGTTTGGTTGCTGGGGAGTTTATAGTAAAATCAAACAAAGAAATGAGTGGTAAAGATTTTCCTCCATACATGCACATATAAATAATTGTTTATAATTCACTTTGAATTAATAAAATAAAATGATCACTTTTAAAGAGGGAGAAAACCCAGTTCTACTGCTATATATTGAACATTAATTATGGTTTTCTAACAATATCTTTTATATATAGTAATAAAAGTAAATTAAAATTATATCTGCAATAATAGATGTCCACAATGGCACTACATTTTACAGTGCATTTTATTATATCAGGTTTTGAGAAATATAATTTTTTTCTAAAAGACTATAAAGAGAAAAATAAATACGTAATATAACATACATAATACAAAATTACTTTTTTAAAATTTCATGATTTTTACCTAATATCCTATTCTTTAAAAAAATACAAAAACTTCTTTTACTCTTCTTAATCTTTTCATAAATATTAGACTACACTTTTATCTCAATAATTATATTTATTGACATGATGAAATTATGTATTTTATTGTATTAACTTTACCATGGTATCATTTTTTTTCCCCTCTTTTGAGAGAGAGACAGGAACTCGAAGCTGCTCCTGTATGTGCCCTGACTGAGGAATTGACAACCTTGCTCTGGGATGATGCTACAACCAACTGAACTATCCAGCCAGGTTAATTTTTATTGATTTTTAAAAAGATTTTATTTATTAATTTTAGAGAAAAGAGAGAGAGAAAGGGGGAAGGAGCAGGAAGCATCAACTCCCATATGTGCCTTGACCAGGAAAGCCCAGGGTTTCAAATCAGTGACCTCAACATTCCAGGTCCACGGTTTATCCATTGTGCCACCACAGGTCAGGCTATTGATGTTTCTTAGAAAGACAGAAGACAGGAGAGGAAGGGAAGAAGAAGAGAGAAAGAAAAGAGGGGGAAGGGAGGGAGAAGGGAAGCATTTGTTGTTCCATTCAGTCATGCATTTTTTGGTTGCTTCCCCTGTGTGCCCTGACCTGGGATTGAACCAACAACCTTTTTGTTTGGGAACAACGTTGTTAACTGGCTGAGCTAACTGGCCTTGGCCCTTACTATTTTATTTGAAGATCTAGCCATTGGCTTTACAATCTCAAAACCTCAGTTTTATTTGTTCAGCTATAATTATCCATCACTAGAAGAGGGTAAACTCACTAGTATAATAAATTTGAGACTAGCTGATCTATCAGAATGACAATTTTTCCATTTACAATTTATTACAAATATCTAAATCATTAGAATGGAGATAGTAAATTTATCATCTTAAAAATTAATATAAGTAAAAGGATAGTTTATTATTCATAAAGAAGTAGAAGTAAATATGATATATTTTAAGGCAAATTTGCATTTACTTATCTTCATCTGATGAGTTTCCCTTCTCTATATCAGAGATGAATCTGTTGCCTAAAGTGCAAATCCCTGGGTTTAAGGTGTGAAAGATGTCAGGAGAGAGCCATATAGCCATTTCAGACCTGTTATACACATCTTGCTTTCTTTATCTCTAGATCTGGACCAAATTGCCAACATTTTAAGAAGTCAGGGAGACCAGTGACCAAGTTACTAAATAATCAATGAAGTACAAATACAGCTTTTTTCCCTGATAACCAAATTTAAACCTATCTGTAAGGTACAAATCTAACTTTACTTCATATAACACCAATGAATTCCTCTATTCTTCTTTAATATTACTTACTTCATCTTCCTTCCTTTTTCCTGTAAAAAGCCTGAGCCTCTCTCCTCGGGGGGTACAAGGGGCAACACAGTTTTGAGCTTCTGACTGCATCTATACCCAAAAAAGTGTGATTATTTTAATGCAAAATAAACGCTTTTTTGGTTTCATTATTGCCTCTTAAATTTTAAGTTGACAAAGGTTTCAAAGAAACCTCATTTGAAACAGGAAGACAATACATAATTTTTAGGTTTCTTCTGTTACATAAGAAAGCTAATCATTGTTCTCTGTGTGGGGTAAAAAATGTATTTGAGTTTTCAGGATTATGTTATTTGCTTCAGTTATAGTTAGCTATATAATTCTTGTTCAGAAAAGAACCCTAATTCACTAAAAAGATAAATCACAAACCAAAGCTAAAAAAGGATCATTTTAGAAATATCTTTCCATCCCTATTTTTAAAGTAAATCCTGATTATTGTATCAGAAGTGACAATTCCTACACTTATATATGTATTTTTGAACTTTGTTGTGTCTAGGACATAAAATCAATCATTATTTAACGGCATATGTACGTATTTGATTTTTAAACTGTCAAGGAGACAGACACATTTTCTTAACTATATATTGTAAAATTATTTTTTGTCTTAAGGCAAGTATTCAGCTTTCATTTATATCTTACATATTATTAAGTCCGCTACATTTCTTAAGTCACTAATGTGATCATAGCAATGGCTAGATAAGCTAAATTAAATGTCATTATTTCACGATGTATATGTATATCAAAATATCAAGTTTTGTGCTGACCAGTGGTGGCACAGTGGATAAAGCGTCGACCTGGAAATGCTGAGGTTGCCAGTTCGAAACCCTGGGCTTGCCTGGTCAAGGCACATATGGGAGTTGATGCTTCCAGCTTCTCCCCCTTCTCTCTCTTCTCTCTCTACCTCTCTCTTTCTGTCTCTCTCTCTCCTCTCTAAAATGAATAAATAAAATAAAATAATAATAATAAAAAAATATCAAGTTTTGTATTTATACATCGTAAATATATATAACTTTATTCTTATCATTTTTACTTCAATAACCATAGAGGGAATAGTGAAGGATCTCTTTAGAGCAGTCACAGAAGGCATTATCACAAAATATTTCCTTCTGGTAATAGTTCAGATGTATATAAAATCTTTAATTGGTATAAACTACTAATTGATGACTATCAATGCCTTCAAACCCAATGGGTATAATATTGAGCAATAGAAAGTTTCAGGCCCTGGCCGGTTGGCTCAGCGGTAGAGCGTCGGCCTGGCGTGCGGGGGACCGGGGTTCGATTCCCGGCCAGGGCACATAGGAGAAGCGCCCATTTGCTTCTCCACCCCCCACCCCCCTCCTTCCTCTCTGTCTCTCTCTTCCCCTCCCGCAGCCAAGGCTCCATTGGAGCAAAGATGGCCCGGGCGCTGGGGATGGCTCCTTGGCTTCTGCCCCAGGCGCTAGAGTGGCTGTGGTCGTGGCAGAGCGAAGCCCCGGAGGGGCAGAGCATCGCCCCTGGTGGGCGTGCCGGGTGGATCCCGGTCAGGCACATGCGGGAGTCTGTCTGACTGTCTCTCCCCGTTTCCAGCTTCAGAAAAGCAAAAAAAAAAAAAAGTTTCAAATTATGTTTGGTATTTACATTTCCTTCTTCCTGTGCAGGTATTTATTTATTTATTTATTTATTTATTTATTTATTTATTTGAAAGAATGGCAGGGAGAGAGACAGAGAGACAGGAATCGAGTTGTTCCTGTATGTTCCCTGACCAGGAATCGTACCAGCAACCTCTGTGTTTTGTGATGATGCTCCAACCAACTGAGCCATCCAGCCAGGGTTTGCTGGTATTTTTATTTTTTTAAAAGAAAATCCAAATATTTTACTCAGCTTCAAGTATAAAATCATTTTGTATTTGTCTCACTTTTAAGAAACTGTATGTTTTCTTCAACAATAGTCTTAAATTGTTTGATTCTCTAAAGAAAACTATGACCAGTTGATGAGGTAAATAAATGATAGAATAAATTGCACATATTGGCTGCACTCAGGAAGGAAAAAATTTACTCTGAAATATATTTTTTAAAGTGTGGTCTTTCTTAGATCTATCTTTGGAATGAGAAGATAAATATTTTTTATTGTATTTCTTTTTTGAACTCTGGCTAACCAGTTTCAAGTAAAAAAGTCAGACTGTACAGTATTCAGCTAATAAAAATTGAGGGGAAACAACATAGATTTTTTTAAAGTAATACATCTTAAATTTTCCTTTTAGAAATAAAGACTAATGCATAGAGAGACTAATGAAATAATTGACTAAGAAAGAACTTGTTAAAATGATATATAAATAATGATACTCATCTGTAATGCCTTTACTAAATTATAATCCTCCTCTAGTAAATTTTCCCAATATTGAGGTAGCTCATGCCCTTTCTATGGCAAATTATTTTCCATGTAGAATCCTGAGACTATTTAATGGGATTAAATAACTTACCAATGATGCAAAAAGAAAATGAGTATTGGAATTAATTCTAAATAATTTATTTCAATAAAGAGTAATTATGAAAAATTAATTTTTAATACTTTAATTTCACATGCTATATTGACTTGGAAGATGTAATAGTTTAGCGTTAGACTGAATGAAAAAAAGAGCAATTAATTATTTTAATAATACCTCAGTGTAGATATAGACTAGTCATTTTACTTGAATAAGGATTTTTAAAATCTTGGAACTTCTCAGACTATTAGCTGTACTACCAGGATTTTTAAAGCAATTTTTATGCGTTTTTGGCCTTTAATTTAAATAAACACTGTTTTTAGCAGGGTTATTGTTTACAACCTTACTGATTAAGGTTTAATTTTTGATATACTGGAGCTTTCTTAGAATGTAATGGAAAGATTTTCTCACTTTGTGTTGTTATTTTAATGTTACAATATCCTTTTTTCTGCTTTATTTCTATATAATTTCCAGAGTTTCACAGAGTAAGTTATGTCTGTTTCTTCACATGAAACTCTGTATATATTATTTTAATATGGGTTACTACCTTCTCTAATAACAGTTCTGTTAAGAGTAAGTATCACTTGATGCAAAATAATTGAAAAACAATTCTGGAAAAACTGAGCAAGAAGACTTGTAATCTTGTGATGATTCACAGCCATAGATTTTAAACAATTCTCCATATATCTGTCTCCTCTCTCTTCCGCCTTAGCCTTTCTCTCTCAACAAAATTGATGTATTTGCCAATTGAAATTATGAAGTAAATAAAATAACATTCTTAAGATTCTATGAAAGTATGTATAATGTCTTGATTAACCCATTTATGCTTCATTTTCAATTATTGGAACATTAGTGATCTAGGAGTTATTTATATCCTACTGCTCAAGATCATCTCCAAGGTCTAATTTTTCACACATGACTGCCTCCTGAGGGTCCATGTTATCATATGGTGCACAGACTCAGTTACTGCTGCAGATACTGGCATGCTGGGAACTTGTCAACAATTGATGTGAATTTCCTGAAAATTTTTGAAGAACTGAATTTCAAAAATTGTAATGTCTGGCATAAATGGTTTAAAAAGTATAAGGTAAATAACTAGAGGCCAACAAAGAATGATAATAAAAAACCAGGGTTTTAAGTCAGTATTTCTAAAGATTTCTGACTTAAACAGCTAGACTTTTGCTGTTATATTGAAATCAGAGATCAGTTAACAGTTGGAACTGAGATTCCTGGTCAAAATTTGAAACTTCAAAATCTGGAAATCCCTGTACATTGTTTGGAGCTAATTAGACTAGGAGAAAAAGAAAATTCTCGCCTGGGTAAATTGAATAGATAAATATTCAGACTATTAAAAAGAAGAAATCAGTGTCTTTGATGATTCTTAACTATAGGGCATTCAATCCGCTATCTTAGGATCAAATATATACAGAGAAGTGAGGTGAAACCCATGTTAAGGAATGACAATCAAATATAATTTTATGAGGGCTTTATCTATGTCTCTCAGCAAAAGCAAATGCGAATCCTTTTAGAAAACACACAAATTCAAAACAAACTTTCTAAACCCTTATATAAAGACTCCTTTGAAATAAACTCACAATTCAAAAATAAAAATATAACAGTTATTATCATACCAGAAATTAGAACCAACATAAACTACAAAAAATAGATTTGATTTTTGTGTTACTTTTGATATTAAAACTATTACATAGACTATGTTTAAATTATGCTTAAAATAAGGATGCCTAAGACACCTTCAAAATCTCAATAAAGTTTGAAAAGAACCAAGAAAAACCTCTTATAAATAATAAATTGTTACTTTAATTTTTTAAAGTAATATTTTATTTTAAATGTTTTAAACTAAACTTTGAGAACCTTGACGAACTGTACCATATATTGGAGAAAATTATTCACAATACAGCATAGAGAGTCTAGAGAGGCACAGTATAAGCTGGGTGATGAGACTTGGAGATTAGAATGAGAAGCTGCAATAAACATTTAATATGAGTTCGAAGAGACAGAATAGGATAGATGCAGTAATCTAATAAAATAGCACTAAGAATTTTCCAAAGTGATAATATAGCAAAACCTTTAAGTGCAAACAGAATAGATCAATAAACTAAAAATGAATTCACATCTGAAATATAACATTAAAACTGCAGTATCCAAAACAAAACAAAGAGGATACAAAGCTAGATAACTATAAAGGAATATTGTTGGACTAAAAGCAGCCTTTCCATTAACAACAACTGATGCCATAACATAATGGAAAAGTATCTTTAGAATGTTGGAGCAAAAGTAATTTTCAACATAAGACTTTGTAAGCAACGAAGTTAAGCTATTTCAGTCGTTTTAATAGAACTAAGAGGAAAATAAGCATTTTGGACTTATTTTTTAAAAGAAATAAATAAAAAATAGAACAATTTTCTGGGAGTTGGGAATAAAACTTCTTTTTGAAATAAGTACTAGTGGATATATTTCAAGTAGGTATTAATTGAACCAGAAGAAAAAATAAGATTTATAAGAAAAACATTAAGTACTATTAGACATGTTGACATTGATTCTGCCTCAGGCACTGGCAACAATCCTTTCTACAGATAAAGAAAATATACAGATCATGAAATGACAAGTTTCATATACTAAGGCCAGTGTTTTTCCTGAAATTTAAGTGTTTGATTTTCTATCAATCAGCTTTTTTCACTTCCTACATTGGGCATGTGCCCTTTGCTTACCTGCCAATTATTCCAGATTTTTTTTAGAATAAAACTCCAAAAGGCCAAATGATCATTCCAGAATTAGACATTGGCCACCCTATTATTTAACTAGATATCTCTCTTTCACTAAGATACATGTACCACCAAACCATCACACGTATTTACACCTGTAAAATGATACTATCTTCTCCTCTGTTATTCTGTTACCCAATGTCAGACACAGCTGTAGCTAGACACCCTCTCCACTCTATTCACAGATCCCTGCCAGACCTCTGAGGTGTCAATCATCCAGATAGCTGAGCATGTCCATAGTCATTGCCTTTGAATGGGCAACCCATGTGCACACACTTGTCCTTATTTCATGTTGGTAGGAAGGTCCTTAAATGATTCCTTACACCCTGATCGAGGTCAGTCTGTGCTCCCTGCCATCCTCGAGCTGTCTAAACATTTTTTCCAAATGGTGCACTAGGTCTGGCAGTATTAATGAGAAACTCACTGGATTCCAAAAAAATAAAAGGGAAACATTTTTAAAAGGAAACATCAGGAGGACTCAATAAAACATGTTTGTGAATTCAGTCACGTTACTCTTGCTAAGTTTATTCCTAATCTTATAAATGGTTCTTATTTATATCCTTATTTTTAGAAAGAACAGTTTCAGTTAAATGGGCAAAAAAGAATATGTTAAAGATTATTATATATAAAATGTAGATTGATGAGTTCTCTTTTGTATTTGCTACATTAATATTTTATTGTGAAGCACGTAGGGAAAAAGGTGGCCCTGGCTCTCACTTAACTAATAGGTTGTTCTTTTCTCTCTTAGTCTCAGAAAACAAATCAGGGACAATTCAGACAAGAAAAAGAAATGCAGAGAAAGACAATTTATGCTAATATTTCTAGTATAGCAGAACAGTTCTTTTTCCCTTATTATTCCTAACTTTAAGGATGAATCTCCTTGTCATTGAGTCAATAACATTTTAATAACTGAGCTTAGTTTATGGACTGGTACTAAACCAAAGGTGGCCACTGTGTCTGGTTAGGCTCAGGCTTGTAAACAAGTGTGTTTCTAATCACTATTTAACTCACTCATTTGTCATAAAATATGTTATTTTTAGAACATAACCCAAAATAATTAATTTGTATATTATGCCATTGACTAGCTCCGGCTATGCTGTGACAGTAGTAGATGACACAGCAAAGATTCAATATCTGGATTAAAGAAAAATATCTTTCATCACTGGACAGCTAAGGAAGGTTTTATTATAACACTGAAAAAAGTCAATGCTATTTTAATGTGGGAAGATACATAATGAAGGTCACAGGAAAAACAAATAGATTTTAGGCATTTGTTTTGGTGCTATGACAAATATGCCTTAAAAAAACTAAGTCCAATTGTACCAGAATAGGAGCTTTTATTGGCATTTTAATAGTCACTTACACAGTGAATCCGCTTAAGAAATCTTTTTTTATAAGTGCTAAAAATAGTTCGCTTATGGAAATTTTATAGATAATATGGCTACAATCTCATAGTGAAGATGGTATTTTGCATAAGTGTTTCTGGAATAACTGTACAGTCATGTAGAGAAAGTTAAAATTGGATCTATTCCTAGTGTTATATATCAGGATGTATAATTCAAGTGGATCAAAGATTTTAATTTGAAAATAAAGCCAGACAAGTAATAGGAGAATAGAAGGGATAGGAGAACACTTCACAAGTGAGTGAGGGATGTGCAGTGAGAGTCAGTCTCTCAGGTATTACAAAGAAAATATCAACACATTTAATTATATATAATTTTTTAAAATTGTATGTTAAAAAATTACCAAATCTGAGTAAAATGGCAAACCACACACTAGAAAAATAGTTGTAAAGTATATCTCAAGTATTAAGACCTATTTAAAACTAGAAAAAAAAAAGACCAACAGAAAATACTAAAGCAATAAACAAACATTAGATAGAAAATTGTGAAGTATATATTATATATACACATAACTGTGTTAATTTACACTCAAAATAACATGAATTTATGAAGACCACTAAAAATAATTAAAATATATGCAAATTACTTAAGGGGAAAATGAATTAATGCAGAAATTTATAGTTTTAAACAATACTAATAATAGAATCCCTCAATGATAGAAAAAAATTAAATTATACTCCTTTAACAATTAATACAAAACAGTTTTTAATTTCTGTTCCATCACTGAATAAATTAAAGTGAAGAAATGAACAAATTTTAAATACAATACACATCCATATAAAGAAAATTTTAATGTTGAAAACACTGTAGTATTTAAAAATATAGTCTTTAAATATTTAACCTAGCAGACTTTTTTCAACATATATTTATGCTGAAACTCTAAAATGATACAAAGGCATTATGTAATATTTTCTACTTAAAAATCTAAGAAAACTATCATTTTATCAAAAATGAATTCACTGTTATGGCAGAATTCATGCTTAAATATAATGTATATCCATTTGAAGAAAAAGTAGGTCCCTGCCTCTAATTCTTGATTTTTTATTTTATTGTAGAGCAGAAAGGGATTTAATTTTAAGCTGTATCCAAATTACTTTAAGTTACCTGGTAGCCAAGAAACAGCCTGCTTAAATTTCCACACACAGAAATTTGCTAAATGCAGATTAAAACACCTTAGCCCTTTGAATTCTTTGTGTCTTATCTTTATTAGGTAGCCTGCTTCCCTTCATTTCTGCTTGTTTACATACTCTAAAACTCTTTTTTTTTATTTTAATTTTATTTTATTTATTCATTTCAGAGGAGAGAGAAAGAGAGAGAGAGAGAGAGAAAGGGTAGGGAGGAGCAGGAAGCATCAACTCCCATATGTGCCTTGACCAGGCAAGCCCAGGGTTTCAAACTGGTGAACTCAGAATTTCAGGTCAATGCTTTATGTACTACGCCACCACAGGTCAGGCTGAAACTCATTTTTATATATTGTGCTAGTCACATATATCTCATGTGTTTATGTTGTAAATCTCTTTTGATAAAATTCTCATCAAATGACATCTCCATTTCAGATTGTTTGTAATTACTGCTCTTAGATATATAATATTTAGTATTGGTAATATATTACCACATTAACTCCATCCTCCTTGCAGACACTGATACTTCTGCAGTGATTTTTTTTAAAGCACTACATGTGAAGTCACAGGACTTTTAAAAAATTATGATAATATTTATAATAGTATGAGTCAAAGATTCATTGAGTATGCATATTTATGGATGTTCTATTTTTGGAAAATTAACATAAAGCACATAGTGTAAGGAGATGTGCAATGGGGAAAGGTGAGAAACCAGACCTGGGAACTTTGGCTAGAACCCCCCACACTCATGTGCGCCAAAAGAAACTTCCCAGGAGTCCTTTGGAAAAAAGCGACTGTCCGTCAGCCAGTGAGATTCCACCACGTCATATTAGCTCGTCCACCCTAGAGGATCCTTTAAATTTGCCCCATGTGGTCTCTTCATGTGATTTTCCTGACCTCTATCACCTGGGCCAGTGAATCTCGTTCGAGAAGCGCTATACTTAAATAAAGCTTTTGCTTATCCACACTTGGTGGCTTACCCCCCTTCCTTCTTCCTCAGCAGGGAAAAATACCTTACATTCGGTGTGAAAACCCAGGAGGAGTTAGAAGTCTGCAACGACTGCTTCACTCCCCTTCCCCTCCAAGAAAGAAACAGGACCTCCGATTTTCCACCCACTTTAGCATACAGTGCAGTAAGTTCCCCACCTCCAACCTCCACTCAGTTCTTTCCACCAAGAATCCCTGTCCAAAATCACAGCTGCGTCAGGGACTTCTTTTTCGTTCCGAGTGCGTGTGTGCCCATGGAAACGTCTCGAGCACCTCCACTTTTCCTATCCATCTGGTGGCCAGAGCTTGAGTTGCGGGATGCCAATATTTATCTCTGACCACTCCAAAAACTGAGGATGACCATGGGGGCGAAGGGATCCAAACCTGACTCTAAAACTCCCCTGGGGTGCCTTATCCAGAATCTCTCAAACATTGATCCTTCCCTAAGAAAGAAGAAACTAATATTCTTCTGCAACGTAACCTGGCCACAAGACCCACTGGATAACCAGACCAAGTGGCCTCAGGAAGGGACTTTCGATTTTAACACCCTGACTGATTTACAGAACTATTGCCAAGAAACTGGGAAATGGTCAGAAATCCCTTACATTCAGGGCTTCTGGCATCTGTTCTCTCGTCTTAATCTCCATGCTGGCTGCTCTACAATGCAGGTCCTTTTAGGCGAGAAACCTCACCTAAACCCTTCGCTCCTGATCTTTCCTCCTCTGCCCGACCCTCAACTTTCTCCCCCTCCTGCCTGACCCTCGGGGGTGCCCCTCTCTCGGGACCCCTCTCTGGTCCCTCTGTGGATGGACCTTTTTCATTTGGGTCTCTTCCTTCCAATAGTCCCCTGCCCTCCCTTCGCAGGATCCTGTTTCTCATTCACCTGCAAATACCAGTCCCTCTTTCTCCTCCCCTGCTGACCAGAGGCCACTCCCTTCTCCACTGTACTTTTAAGCCCCTCCTCCATGATCTTCTTGCAGGAAGGCCTGGCCCTGTCCTGCCTTTGGCTCTGGTGTTTCCACTAATCTGGGTGTCGGGTTTTTCAGTAGCTCCCCCCTCTTATTCTCAACTCCCAAATCCCTATCCGAGACCTGTGAACATGGCATTTAAAGTTTTTAATGGTCACAACTAGTAGAAACAGGCCAAAACTACTTGTTAGGCCCGCAGAAGGTAACACTCTAAACCCAGGCTCTTGTGGCAGCCCTGAGGCTGGCAGAGCAACAAGGGCAAAGCACAGGAGATGTCTGACCCAAGTCTGGGCCACAAAGAGGAATCCCACCAGGAGCTTGCTTTAAATGTGGCAAGCAGGGTCAGTCGTCCTGGTAGGGCCCCTGTCCACAGCTGCCCACTAAGCCCTACCCTGACTGCAAGCAGCCCAATCACAGGCAGAGCAATTGCCCATTTTGGGCAACAGGCTTTTTTTCAGCACCTCTATGTGGAGGATAAGCCACCCAAATGGGAGGCCCAGACAGGCCCATTGCTCGAACTCCTAGGCCGCATGGAAGACTTACGTGGCCTGGACTCAAGACCCACATCACCTTCACCAAACCCAGGGTAACGCTGCAGGTAATGGGTAAGTCCATCTCATTTTTTGTGGACACAGGGGTTACCTTCTCTGTTTTGCCATCACACTCTGGACCTCTAGTTCCCTCACAGGTCTTGGTTATGGGAGTGGATGGGACCCCCACCTTTCCCCTTTATATACCACTACTGACATCCAGTTTTACCTCATCCTTGCCCCCATACAGGACCGCTGGCAGTCAGAACCACTGGGCACTACCCATCTCTGACTCACCAAAAGGCTGGAGGCTGAAGATACCCCAATTACTCCTCTTTTTTTTTTTTTTAAATCCTTACAGGACCACATCTGCAAAATTTCTCAAGTCATGATCAAACAAATGTTCCTCCCAACTACCCTCAAAACCACCACCTTCCAATCTCCCCTCACCACGATGCCCCTAAGCAGCAGGAATTAGCCAGATGAATAGTGGCACCCCTATTTAACACAAAAGGTCGGAATGTAAGGTGGTGGGCAATGGGAAAAGGTCACATGAAAAACCAGACCCGGGAACTTTGGCTAGAACCCCCCACATTCATGCACGCCAAAAGAAACTTCCCAGGAGTCCTTTGGAAAAGAGCGACTGTCTGTCAACCAGTGAGATTTCACCACGTCATATTGGCTCGACCACCCTACAGACCCTTTAACTATCTCCTATGCAAATCATCCCGTGCGATTTCCCTGGCCCGTGTCCCCCAGACCAGGAAACATCGTCTGGGAAACTCTGTACTAAATAAAGCTTTTGCTTATCCACACTTTGTGGCTATGCCCCTTTCTTCTTCCTCAGCAGGAAAAAATACCTTACACATAGGATAACAACATTCAGAATGAAACAATATGACTCAGAATACTCATCTGAAGATAACTATAATTTATTCTCACCTACTTTTTTCTTTACATTTTTCTCTTTCTGCTGCAATGACAAACATGAATCTTAATATCTGTCATTTATTGTTATATTTTAAAATAAATACCAATTAAGCAAACCGTCAAACAAACATTAGGGAACTAATCAAAGATTTGCCTACTATCTTACTGTAAAACCCAGTTTGTATAATAAAAATATTCTGCTGCAATTCATATATCAAGAAAAGTTGCCTGACCTGTGGTGGCGCAGTGGATAAAGTGTCGACCTGGAAATGCTGAGGTCGCCAGTTCGAAACCCTGGGCTTGCCTGGTCAAGGCACATATGGGAGTTGATGCTTCCAGCTTCTCCCCCCTCCTCTGTTTCTCCCTCTCTGTCTCTCTCTCTCCCTCTCTCTCTCCTCTCTAAAAATGAATAAATAACATATTTAAAAAAAAAAAAGAAAAGTCAATGAGACTCTCACCTTGAAATAAATGATAAAACACTGGAGAATACAAGATGGCGCTAGAGTAGGCGGACGTACCAACATCTACCTCCCAGAAGCAAAGTGGATTACAAACTAATTTTAAGAAATATCATCTGGAAAAACCAATTTTGGACTAAACTAAGAGGACTCTTCAACCAAGGAACACTGAAGAAGCGACACCAAGACTAGTAGGAAAAGTGGAAATGTGGAGAGGGCTGCCCAGCTCCCCAGAGCAAATGGCAGCTGGGAGAGACTCGCGTGGCAGGAAGTGAGTTTAGCAGAAAGGGGAGGGTCCTGAGCCCCAGGAACAAAGCCCCAGACTGCAGCGCTAGAGCCCAGAAGAGGTGTAAGGACAGTATTTAGCTGGAAACAAGTCAGAATACTGTTTTTGAGAAAGAGTCTGATTTCTTAGACCCAGGATTCTTCTTAAAGGAACCGCGCAGAACACCTCTTTCATAACCACTCACCCAGGGCTACAGGGGACAAGGAGAGAGGAGAGGACTGGAGTAGCAGGAAGAGAGTGTAATCTAGGAGGCACAGGGAGAAACATTTTGGGAGACAGCCACCCTAGCCCCTGGAATGAGTCATTCCCCAAATCTGAAGTGATATTTCCCCAGGAAACAGCAATACCAGCAAAGGGAGAGCAGCCAAACAAGCTCCCCCGCGGCACTGAGAGCAGAGTTTCTTAGAAGGAGGGAGCTTTCGGGTCTACAGTAGTGAGTGTTAGGGTCTGAGCTGCAGCGCCCACACCCCACATGGCTGTGGGCTCGCCAGAGGTTGGGTGGCGGCGGGACGCAGAGGGGTGGTTCTGCCAGCAGAGGCGGAAGCCTGCTGGCCACCACTGGACTCATGTGTGAGCTCAGTCTTGCCTGGCTTGGGAGAAGTAGGCGTGCAAAAGTGGTCAAGCCCAGCTGCTGGCAGTCTGTAATCCAGCCCATGGGGGAAGGGCAGGAACCCCGAAATGGGTGGAGACCAGCCCCTGAGCAAGGGCACAGGAGCACAGCCTTGCCCCACCAGTGGAACCAAGGCTTGTGGCTCAACTTTGGAGCTGGCTCCTCCCACAGGGGTGGAGCCAAAAACCCAGAACAGGCAGAGTTCTGCTACTGAGCTGAGCGTGGGCACGCAGTCCTGCCCTGCCAGTAGAGCCAAGGCTAGCACTTGTTCCATGAGCAGGCTCCTCCTGCAAGGGTGGGGCGAAAGCTCAGAAATAGGCAGAGACCCGCAGCTGAGCAAAGGTGCTCGCCAGTGCCCTCAGGGCCAACCATAATGCCACACATAGGGGCGGGGCAAAGGCCAAGGCCACCAAGGCTTGTGTACCCGAGCATGTGAGCACAGCCACTCCCGTGAAGGAGACATGAAAACGACAGCAACAGCCCCAGTGGGCAGGCACTGGCAACGCCCAAAGCCAAAAGCCTTAGACAACAACAGAAAAGGGGGTGGCGGGCCTGCAGACAGACCATACCTAGGGAACAGAGGCCATACCCAGTGGACTCCAGGAGCCAAAACCTTCCTTTACACAGAGAAAATGCAGAGGCAGAGAAATGCAACACAAATGAACCAAGAGAAATCCCCAGAAAAGGACCTAAATGAATCAGATATAACCAAATTACCAGATGCAGAGTTTAAAATAATGATTGTTAGGATGCTCAAAGATATTAGAACAACAATAGATGGTCATTACGAAAACCTAAATAAAAAGATAGTAAATATAAAAAAAGACATTGAAATAATAAGAAAGAATCAGTTAGAAATGACAAATACAGTATCTGAAATAAAGAACACAATTTAAGAAATTAAAAGCAGGATGGATGAAGCGAAGAATTGAATCAGCGAGTTAGAGGACACGATAAATAAAGGCATGGAAGCAGAGCAGAAAAAAGAAAAGAGACTCAAAAAGTCTGAGGAAACTCTTAGAGAGCTCTGTGACAGCATGAAGAGAAATAACATCCACATCATAGGGGTTCCTGAAGAAGAAGAAGAGAAAGAACAAGGGATAGAGACTTTGTTCAAGCATATCATAGCTGAAAACTTCCCTCGATTAAGGCAGGAAAACATCTCACATGTTCAGGAAGCACAGAGAACTCTATTAAGGAGAAACCCAAAGAAATCAACACCAAGACACATTATAATTAAAATACCAAAGCTAAGTGATAAAGAGAAAATATTAAAAGCTGCTAGAGAAAAAAAAGACTATCAGCTACAAAGGAGCCCCCAAAAGGATGACTTCTGACTTCTCAATAGAAACACTTGAGGCCAGAAGGGAATGGCAAGAAATAATCAAAGTAATGCAGAACAAGAACCTACAACCAAGGCTACTTTATCCAGCAAGGCTATCATTTAAAATTGAAGAAGAAATAAAAAGCTTCCCAGGCAAAAAAAAAAAAAACTCAAGGAATTCACTACAACCAAACCAAGGCTGCAAGAAATGCTAAGGGACCTATTGTAAACAGATCAAAGGAGAAAAATAATATAGCAAAAGAGGAATACAGTTTTAAAGAATAAAATGGCAATAAACAATTACATATCAATAATAACCTTAAATGTAAATGGATTAAATGATCCAATCAAAAGACATAGGGTAGCTGCGTGGATAAGAATACAGGACCCATACATATGCTGTCTACAAGAGACACACCTTAAATCAAAAGATGCACATAGACTTAAGATAAAAGGATGGAAAAAAACATTTCACGCAAATGGAAATGAAAAAAAAGCTGGGGTAGCAATACTTCTATCAGACAAAATGAACTTTAAAACAAAGACTATAGTTAGAAATAAAGAAGGTCACTATATAATGATAAACGGAGCAATCCAAAAGGAAGATATAACCGTTATAAATATCTACACACCTAATATAGGAGCACCTAAATATATAAAGCAGACTTTGATGGACTTAAAGGGTGAGATAAACAGCAATACTATAATAGTAGGCAATTTCAATACCCCATTAACATTATTAGATAGATCCTCAAGAAAGAAAATTAACAAAGAAACAGCAGACTTAAAGGACATATTAGATCAACTCGATTTAATAGATATCTTCAGAACCTTTCACCCTAAAACAGCAGAATATACATTCTTCTCAAGTGCTCATGGTACATTCTCTAGAATAGACCACATGTTAGGGCACAAAAGCGGTCTCAACAAATTTAAGAAGATTGAAATCATATCGAGCACTTTCTCTGATCACAATGGCATGAAACTAGAAATCAACCACAACAGAAAAACTGAAAAATACTCAAACACTTGGAAACTAAATAGCATGTTATTAAATAACGAATGGGTAAACAATGAGATCAAAGAAGAAATTAAAAAATTCCTAGAAATGATAAAACACTATGATATGACTCCACTGTTTCTTTCACATCTGTCCAAATCTAATGGGAACTTGCATGCACATGGCCATGATGGCAGCAACTATTGGCCATACATATATCTAAACATTAATAAATCTGAAATGAAGAGTATAATATTTTCCAAATATATTCCTTTTATATCCATCAACATTTATATAATAAACTGTGTATAATGTTACTTGCATTCTGGATATTTCAAATGGCAATCCTGTAGGATTGTTAAATAAGTGTCTTTGTCCACATATTATTTCTAATTGGGCAATTATATTTAGAGACTTAATATAATTAGAGACTTAGAGATTAATTACTCTCTTCTCTCTCTCTCTCTCTCTCTCTCTCTCTCTCTTGCAGTAAGAATACCTTAGAGGTATTTATTTTTTTAATAAGGAGAGACATAATGTTTACTTATTTTTTTTTAATTTTTTTAATTTATTCATTTTTAGAGAGGAGAGAGAGAGGAGAGAGAGACAGAGAGAGAGAAGGGGAAGGAGCTGGAAGCATCAACTCTCATATGTGCCTTGACCAGGCAAGCCTAGGGTTTCGAACCGGTGACCACAGCATTTCCAAGTCGATGCTTTATCCAGTGCGCCACCACAGGTCAGGCCCATTTACTTGTTTTTTATCTGTGACTTTAGAAGCTACTAATAATCATACATTAGTTCTTTTATTGTATTAAGCATTGCAAAATTTTGATATCCTAACTTTAAATTTTTTAATTTCTGATTTAAAAGAATTCCATAAAGATACATTTATTGACCTGTAATTTTTATGCATTTCAACCAATTGCATTATTACTTTTACTGATACTCAAATTGCCCCATTGTTGACTTTTTGGAACATCTTCAAACTGACGCTTAAAAACTTCATAAATGACTCAAATGATCTTAAATAACTCTGTTGCTTTCTGCTATGACAAGATATTTATAAGGTTCCAACCAATTTTGAAAATGTTAACATTAAAATTGTTATTAATAAATCAAGACAGGTATAAATCAGAAATATCATGAGCCATACAATATTCTCACTTTAACATATAATCATGTTACATTTTCTTTTATTAATATTCCTTGTTGTAAGGCCAGGGGCCACTGCCACCATCATGGCCATTTACATACAGATTCTTGTTAAATTCAGGCAGATGGTAAAAACATGGCCAAGTCAGAAGATGGTGGGCTATTCTGTTTATTGATGTTTCACCAAGACAGGCAAGCCACAAGAAAAGCCAAAGGAAAAGCAGAACACCTGCTTTTCCCATGGAAGGCAAGGGATCAGAGAAGGGATAAAAAAGAAATCCTCCTACACCTCTGAGTGGTGGTGGGAGAATCTCTTCCAGTAAACATTAGCAAGACAATGGCCCCTTCCAATCAGGAAGGAAACCTGCAACCTCACAGACCACTATATCTGGCATTGCCTAGCCCCTAATGGGAAACTATAAGCGAGCAAACATATACATCATATTTACAAACTTATTTGACCAACATTCCACCCCTTTGCTGGCTTTACAATCTAAACCACAGGTATCTTCCATGATGGTCACTGTGCAAGGAGTGAGGTCATTGCATAAACAGAAACAGTAAAAACTACAGCAATAGAATTACCAAATCATAAGCTATGGGAGAAACAAGAGAGCTGCCAGATGCACAAAGAGAGACAAATCTTTTCCCTCTGGCAGAATACAAGCCAGAGTTTTGTCTTCAGACAACACAGGAGCTGGTACCAGAGGCCACCTGAGTGGGCATACCAAACCTTATTGGCCAATACACCAAGATCTTCTTGTGAGGTCAGTTGGCAATGGGGGAATGTCACGTGGGGAACCAGGCCCGGGAACTTTGACTGGAACCGCCCACACCCATGTGCACCAAAAGAAACTTCCCAGGAGCCCTTTGAAAAAGAACAACCATCTGTCAGCCAATTAAACTTCACCACGTCATATTTACTCGACCACTCGAACGACCCTATAAATCAACCCCATGCAGAAGTTCCCCACGCAACTTCTTTGGCCCCTGTCTCACAGATTAGAGAACATCGTCCAGGAAGTGCTCTACTAAATAAAGCTTTTGCTATTCCACACTTGGTGGTTGTGCCCTTCCTTCTTCCTTGGCGAAGAAAATATCTTACACTGTTGGTTCTATGTGTAGTAAAATAGGAGAACTTATTATTAGCTATAAAGAAATTACAAAGGTGCTTCATAATGCTTTCCCCCTGAATATTCAAGGGATAATACACTTCTACCTTTGGTGGCCAGGTGCTGGTTGCCCAAGGAGTTATCTAGAGGTCCACCTCTAGCCCCTTTCCCCATGGTGCCAACAAGGCCACCCACCTCAGATGGGGGGTCTGTACAGTCCAGGGCCAAGTCCATTGAAGCCATTGGCCTTTAAGGAGGGCTGCTGGGGCAGGCAAGAGCACGTTGCCCTGCTGTCCAAAACCTGGCTTGAGTAAAATGTCTTTGGTGCATATCTGCAACTGAATGAGAGCAGCTGCCCAATGCAGGAAAGCTTCCACTGAGCTTGGCTCCCCTGTTGAGGTCTCTCAGTCAAACCTGGAGTACTGTCCATAAGCAGCATGTCCATCCAGTAAGAGAGCTGGTGCCCCCTCCTGTCTCTGTCCCTGCTTTAAGAGTTCATTATACCGCTCAATGATACCAGCATCCTGGGGGTGGTAGGAACATGGAACTTCCAGTCCACCCCTCAGCTCTTGAGCCCATTGCCTCACCGTTGAACCAGTGAAGTAGGTACCATTGTCACTTTCAAGGACCAGCGGTCGCTCATATGCAGCACTCAGGCAGTCCAGAGCCTGTGCGAGTGCCCTTTGATCAGGGTTATGGGTGGGGTACGCAGCAAGCAGAGAGATGGCAGTATCTACCCAGGTGACTGCATACTGGTACCTTTTTGACTTTGATAAGGGTCCAATAAGGTCTATCTGCCATGGTGTCAGAGGAACAGAAACCTCCAGCCTGCACTGCTTTATAATCCTGAGCAGCCTCCAGCTCTCCCAAATCTGCTACTATCTGTGCAACCACATTGAAGGGCTGGTCCACATAGGGGCCCAAGATAGCCACAAGTGACCCAAAAAGGCTGATGGGGCACTAGCAAGGATCAAATTTCTCATTTTTGCCATAAACGTTTTCTCATCTGGCCCATGGGAACCAGGGTTGAAAGCATCATTCTTCATACCTAGTTCCTGAAGGACCTTTACTAACTCCCTGTAGCACTGCCACTGACACATTGCCCCTGGCAATTCTCCAGCATTCTGCCAGACCATACAAATGGCGACCATCACCCATTCTAATAGGGTATGGTTTCCTGGGTTGTCACAGCAGTTTTGAAGATGCTGCCTCAAGGAGGAGTGTGTGATAATGGTGGTCAATTTCTCCAACTCTGTTCTGGAGAGCATGATGCCATCCACACCTATATCCCTTAATCGTAGTAACCAGACTACCAGGGACTCAGTAGGTTTCTGCCTAAATTGTGCCCCCAACTCCATCAACTCTGCCTGGGTATAGGGCCAGACCACAGAGTGTTCCATTACCTGGTCAGGAGGCTGTGGCTGCCTCTGAGGGACTCTTTGTTGCTGGGTTTTTACCTTCATGGTGACCACTGATTGTGCTCCGAGTCTGTGTATAGCAGCTTCAGCCTGAGCCTTCTCATCCTCAGAAGAGGAGTTGGAAGCGCCTTCTCCCGCTGACTCAAAGCCAGTCCACCCAAATGGATACTGCTGTTCCTTTGGCGATCATTTAGGTTCCTGTGGCTGCTGGCCTCTGGCCAGAAGCTGAGACTCGATCTCTTGAACCCACAGTTGTTCAACAACTGCCGGTGCAAATGTTCAGCTTCCAGGGCAAACTGCAACTTACAAACCCATAATTCCTTTTCCAGTGCTCGCTCCTATTCCAGCCATTTCTTCCGTTCGATTTGCAATTTGTCTTGGAGTTTTTTTTTTTTTACCTCAGGCAGCTTTTCGCACAGAACTTCTGTGTAAAAAACACCAAGTCCACAGCCCCTAAAAGGACAGCCATGGGGAGCCAAACCAGCAACCAGTCCTCTACCCCACCCCTCAAGGGTGGCAGCTCCACACCGATCTGATTCAAATCCTGCCACAAAATGCACCAGTTGTAAGGCCCGGGGCCACTGCCATTGTGGCCATTCATATGCAGTTTCTCATTAAATTTGAGCAGATGGTAAAGAAATGGCAGAGTCAGAGGATGGTGGGCCATTCTGTTTATTGGTGTCTGACCAAGACAAGCAAGCCACAAAAAAAGCTAAGGAAAAAGCAGAAAACCTGCTTTTTCCTTAGAGGGCAAGGGATCAGAAAGGGGAGAAAAAAGACATCCTCCTACACCTCTCGGTGGTGGAGGCAGAATCTGTCTTTCTTTCCAGTAAATGCTAGCAAGACAATGGCCCCTTCCAATCAGGAAGGGAACCTGCAACCTCACAGACCACTATATCTGGTGTTGCCCAGCTCCCATGCAAACTATAAACGAGCAAACATATACATCATATTAAAACTTATTTGACCAACACTTGTCTTGACCTCAGATTTTCTTTTTCAATTTGCTTGTGTTCTTTATTTCTACACTTTTCCCTTAACATTCATTATTTTTGACATGTCAAAGACTACATATCAGTGTTGTAAAACAGTCATATTATACTAAAAGTGAACAAAGAATATATCTTTTTATTGTTTATAATTCACTAATATAAGCCTTTGGTCAATGGATAATGGAAAAGAAACTGATATTACTCCTATCAAATTTAAAATTGGAATTTATGATTTAAATAGTGTTTTTTATGTAATAGTCACTCAAATTTCTACCTGCCCTTCATCCCCAAGTTCTTCTCTGAAATAATGTTGATTCTTTATGACTGTGCAGTGCACAACTAGAGGGTTTCAGATCAAAATGACATATAACTCTATACTTGGTCACTTTCAGATTCTTGGACCCTGCTTTGGGTTGAACTATATCTGTCTAAATTTTATATGTTACAACTCCACTTCTAAAGATGTCTATAGCTAGAGATAGCATCCTTAGACTGTAGTTAATGTTAAATGACTTAATAAAGGGTTAGGCCCTACTCTCAAAGGACAGTGGCCTTTTAGGAAGAGGGGTAGAGTTATCTCTCTCTACCATGTGAGATTACTGTAAGAAGCTGCCCTTGGGGAAGCCATAGAGCCTCTACCAAAAATCAAACCCTGGAGGACCTAGACCTTAGAATTTCTGACCTCCAGAACTATGAAAAAATAAATTTCTGTCCTGTAATTCACTGAGTCTGAAACCAGAAAATATAAAAAGACTCATGCTCTTTGTTACAGATTTAGAGACAGAGATTGAATCTTTATGGGGAATATTCACATGATCAGCTATCTGGGGATTGGGGGTTGCTCTTTCAGATCATCTCTACTCCCTTTCCCCAGACAACTTCTTTATAAGGGGGTAAGAAGGTAAGCAAGGGTTTTGGAATTTCAACAGAGAGTTAATGAGATCAGAGTCAAAGGTAACTGGGTTATAGTCAGTGGGCGTTTAGTCCTTGCAGTATAAAGGTTTTGCTTGCAGTCCCCTGGGGCACAAAGGTGGGTTCACTCACAGATCTCGTTAAATCTAGTAGAACTGTTCAGGTACCCCTTTTTTTTTTTTTTTTTTTTTTTTTTTTTGCATTTTTCTGAAGCTGGAAACAGGGAGAGACAGTCAGACAGACTCCCGCATGCGCCCGACCGGGATCCACCCGGCACGCCCACCAGGGGGCGACGCTCTGCCCACCAGGGGGCGATGCTCTGCCCATCCTGGGCGTCGCCATGTTGCGACCCTCCTGGGTGTCGCCATGTTGCGACCAGAGCCACTCTAGCGTCTGGGGCAGAGGCCACAGAGCCATCCCCAGCGCCCGGGCCATCTTTGCTCCAATGGAGCCTTGGCTGCGGGAGGGGAAGAGAGAGACAGAGAGGAAGGCGCGGCTGAGGGGTGGAGAAGCAAATGGGCGCTTCTCCTATGTGCCCTGGCCGGGAATCGAACCCGGGTCCTCCGCACGCTAGGCTGACGCTCTACCGCTGAGCCAACCGGCCAGGGCAGAACTGTCCAGGTACCCCTTTATGCTCACTAACCATAACCAAAGCTGCCATTACTTAAGCTAGAATTTAAACTCTTAAGGTCCTATTATCAAGTTGATTGTACAGTCCATCTGATATTTGAAAATTAAGCATCATACTGCTCTCCCATTGCAGAGTTAAATATATGATGATTATGAAAAAGAAAGATCATAGAAACAAGTTGCTCTAATAACTTAGCTTCATTCATGAAAGCACTGTATGGATAGCCCTCTCCTAATTCCAGAAAGAGCAAAGATACATTAATATGTGGTCTTAAAAAATATAACTTTAGATCAGACAGGAGGATGAGTATTTAGGAGATTCAGATCAAATATGATATCTCAAAGTGATATTTTGTTCAGTAAAATACAAAAGATCCATAAAATATTTAGAATATTCAACAGAGAACAAAAAGGCACACTATAAAATAGTAACAAAATGAGTTGAAACTATATCAAGATGAGAAAAAGAGAAAGATAAAAAAAAGAGTTAGGAAAGAATACAATTTTTTTAAAAGAATAAATTTAAAAAATGAATTAAGAATTAAATAAAATCAGTGAAGAATAGAATTAGCATATAAAACAAGATTACAGCAAAGTTCTAAGAGAAAAGATGATAAAAAAATCAATTCTCCAATTTTAAATATATTAAGGTAATATAATTCTAAATGGAATTCCAATAAAATTTGCTTTGGGGATTGAATACAATGATTTTATGTCCATAAAAAAGTATCATCTGAGAATAATTTTTAAAATAAATTGAAAATAATAAGTCCTATTTTAAAACAAATATTAAAAAGTATTGTAAGACAGTAACAAGATTTTAGTACTAATTCAGACAAAAAGAAGTATGGAAAAAAATAAAATCCTCAAAAATTTATACTGGATAGTACATAGAGCCTCATATGACAATGAGTTTTATTTTTCCTCTCCATATAAAGAAAAAAGTTAAAATGTGATTAGATCTTTAATTCATAATCCAAAAATTAATATTTAAAATGTAAAACAAAATAACATAACACTTAACAAAGTGTAATGAGGTGCTAAGTTATTGCAAAAATTGTTAACATTAATATTTTAAAAGGAAGAGCCAGGCCCCTTTGCCCCTCCTTTCTGAAGAGAAAAAAACCCCTAAAGAAAGAGATTAAAGGGGTAAAAGTTAGTAACTAATCATAGCTTAATTATAGTTTTCTGGAAGGACTGAGGCCACTATTTGCTAGACAGAGCATAGGTAAAACTTATCTGAAAACTACCTATTCTCCTTCCTTAAGAGCCTTTAGGAGACAATGTTTACATATCTCAATTAAAAATTCCTACACTGATTCTAACTCTTCCTCCCCTCCTGGAATCCTGAGAGTGATGTTACCTTTAAACAAAGGGATCACGAACACACTCCCCTTGCATGAAAAACCTGTATTCTGTAACATTTTATATGCTTTCTAATAATCATACTTCTGAATTTCTTTATATGTATAAAACTTGTAAACTAAGTGTAAAACCAGTATCCACCACCACCATCACAGCAGCCTGGCCCATGCAGGTTTGCATAGGATTCGGACAGATGGTAATGAAACAATGAAGCCAAGAACTGTTGGGCCATTTGCTTTAATCCTAGCTTGCACCTGGTGGGCAAGAAATACACACAGTGGGAAAACACTTCCCTTTCCATTCAGGGCTCTCAAAGCCACTGACTTATCCAAGTTTTCTAGGATCAAAGGTTTCTACCTCACCATCCTTATTCACCTCTGTTTCCCATCTCCTCTCCCTGCACAAACTGGCTTCTCCCTCAGCACTCCACCGTCTTGGCTGCTGCTTCTGGCCTCCTCCACGTGACCTTTCTCAGCTCTCCTACAGCATGGGCCTCTCCTAGAACGTAATCACTCTTCTCCCAGAACAATGTCATCTCTCTTCTTTTTAAAAATTTTTGGCATGGAAGCCCTCCCCCAACACATATTAACATAATCACGCCATCCCAAGCAATCACCTGGGCAATGGGCTTCCACATGGGCAGCGCCATCTTTAACAAAGTGAGCATAATATATCTTATCTGCCCAACACTAAGCAAGTGGGGTGTAGCTTATTAGGTTTCCTAATAAACTAGCCCCAACACTTTTAACAACAGTAATTTCATTTAGCTTCTCTCCTTATCCTAAGCTAAACATTTCATTGTGGAGACAGGGATGGGGGGTAGACACTAGAAATTTGGGAATGTCTTTGTTGAGTATGTAAAAAATTTATAACTACTGTGTTATCTTATGGTCTTGATATGTGGGAATGCTTTTTCCTTTTAATAGATTCTATATATAAATGTTGTAAACTTGTTAGTAATTGACTATTGTACCATTCTCCTCCTCCTTTCTCACCCCAAGCAGTACTTGATTTTGTATAAAAGAAGGCTCGGAACTCTTTGAGAGCCTGCATGGTTTGGGACCATGCCCCATGTATCTAGCTAGCTAATTAATAAATCTCCTCCTAAAATTTCTTTTGTATCCTGCCTTGGTATCTCTATGTAACCCGTGGATTGCAGTACTTTATAACAAAAAGATTTAGAAGATTATGTGCAATTTTAGAATTTTTTTAATATAAACAAAATACACAAGCCAATGTTACATAACATAGTCATAATTGATTCCTAAAATAAATTACTCATTCTATATAACCCAATGTTGTCCTATGGAACTTTCTGAGATGATGGAAATATTCTATACCTGACTTCCCAATCTAATAACCATTAGACATATTTTGAGGTTTTATTGACAGTGTGATTCAGAAATCACACATGGAAAATACTACTGTGTCAGGAAACATAGCCTATGGACCAATGCTTCTTCTATATTAATAGAAAAAAATTATGGTGACGTAATGACTATCTACAATCATGAAGTGTTATTGTAAAGCCAGTTGCCGTGGTCACCATCACAGCCGCCTGGCCCGTGCAGGTTCACATTTGATTTGGAGAGACGGTAATGAAACAATAAAGCCAAGAACTGGTGGGCCATTACATTTAATCCTAGCTTGCACCCAGCAGGCAAGAAATACATACAGTGGGAAAACACTTCCCTTTCCATTCAGGGCTCCCAAAGCCACTGACTCATCCAAATTTCCTAGAATCAAAAGTTTCTACCTCACGAGCCTTATTCACCTCTGTTTCCCATCTCCTTCTCTTTGCACAAAATGGCTTCTCCTTCAACACTCTGCCATCTTGGCTGCTTCTCCTCTCTTCCACGTGGCCTTTTTCTACTGTCCTTCAGCATGGGTTCCACTCCCCCATTTTATAGTGTAGAAATTAAAACCTTTAATCCAATATACAAACAAAGAAGTCTCTGATACAAAGTCACTTATCTGAGGCATAATGGGATTCCTCAAAAGGGTAGGAAAGGCTTAGTCTTAAAACTAAGCCTTAGGCTATAACAACCCTGCCTGCTTACAGCCTGTCCTCCACACTCAATGTAAACTATAAGCAAGCAAACATATATATCATATTTACAAACTTATTTGACCAACAGGTGGGTAAGGAGGGAGTACAGTACAATAGTCAATTATTAACAAACTCACAACATCTATCTATACTAAGATCTAATAAAAGGAAAAAGCATTCCTACACCACGAGATAACACAGTAGTGATAATTATTTTACATACTCAGCAAAGACATTTCCAAATCTTCCAGTGTCTGACCCCCATCCTTGTTGCCACTATGAAATGGTTAGCTTAGGATAAGGAGAGAGGCCAAATGAAAATACCTTTGCTAAAAGTGTTGGGGCTAGCTTATGAGGAAACTTTGTTTAGTTTACAAGTTTTAATCATATAAAGGATTTCAAGAAGAATGATTGTTAGAAAGCATATAAAATATTACAGAATGCTGGTTTTTCAAGCAAGGAGGTGGCCTCGTGATCCCTTTTTTTAGAGGTAACATTACTCTCAGGATTCCAGGAGGGGAGGAAGAGTGTAGGAATTTTTAAGTGAGATATGTAAACATTGTCTCCTAAAGGCTCTTAAGGAAGGGGAAGAGGTTGTTTCAGCTAAGTTTTACCTTCTATGCTCTGTCTAGCAAATAGCGGCCTCAGTCCTTCCAGAGAACTTAAAGACTTTGATTTCTGCACTATAAAATGAAGCAGACCAGTTTCAAGTAGCTGAAAATACCAAGCATAGCATAATTGATATGCACTTCAATCTTTTATTTTTATCAGCAATTTTTTTTCTCTTTCATACAGTAACAGGAATGAATCAGATGTCTGTTTAATTAATTAAATTTATGACAACATAACATAATGTTTAATTTAACTCACCACAAAAAGATAATAGTTTCTTACTTTCTTCAAATTCCCTAAAAACCTTGAATTTCTCTCTTTTTAATTTTAATTGAACATAGTTATCGATCTCCCTATAGCATAAAAGAATTATCCGAAATATATTATGAAAAATGTAATATTCTTGAATAAATTTATTTAAACCATCTAATTTGTATAGAAAAGCACTTTGTATCTAAAGAACTAATATGTATTATATAATCTTTGAAGACTATTATAACTACTGGGTCCTGGATATACTTAAGTAGCTAAAGTAGTCATTTATGGGATTTATGTTAAAAAAAAACATATAATCGAGATTAGATATTCTCTTATTCAGTACTACATAATAGAGAGCTTTAGACTTAGCCATATTATAAAAGTTATAGCGTAATACTATTTTTACCTTAGTCTGTGTAGAAATAAACAATAGTCACCACATATTACATTTTTTTAATTTATATGTCATATATCTTTGAAAGGAAAATACAATTATTTGGTGGTGCATACTTACTAAATTCAGAGTTACATAAAATTTTTAGCATATCATAAAAATTAAGTGTATTTTAAATTTTTTTCTCATTATGTGCCTTGTGAAAAAAATACTTTTAAAATTCAAAATGCTTTAAATAAATTGTAGTTGTACAAGAAAAAACAGTTGACTGGATAACTATTGAAATTCACATTTTATATTTGCTTACCATGCATTCTGTTGAATAATTTATTATCAGTGAGTTTATATATTACAGTTTCTTAAATTCTAACAACTAGAAAACTTATTTGAATAAATTTATTTGGTGAATTAAAATCCCATTACACTAAAATACATACTTCTTCTACATTATGTCAATTAGTTGAATGTAAACTTGGCTTTCCTTTTGGTCCCTGGGGTTAGCTTAATTGTAGTTGCTATTATAATACTAATTTTTAATAGTAAAAATTATCCTGAGGTACTTATTTTAAGAGTTATTTTACCAGTATTTGATTATTACCTTATTTTAAATTAATTGTATGCTTATATAATATTTGAGTGTTTATTTTTTAATTTTAGGTTCAAATAAAATTTCAGAATATTTTTAGTTTTAAATAATTAACATTATAGTATGAAGTGTTATAATTTATCACATATGAGATATAGACCACAAAATAAAAGCCAGTTATTTTAATTAATAAAAATTAATTTATTAAGAAGCATGTGGAGCAAATTAGAAGGAAAGTGAAAGTGTGAGGTACCTTTGGGGGTGAAATGAACAGAAATCATGAAAAAAAGACAATAAAAGAACAGTAAGATATATACCTGACACAATTCAGGAGTAGGAAAATAAAAAAGAATGAATCAGGTGAAAATTGAAACAGGTTGTGTTTTCTACTATTTTATTGATGACATAATAAAGAGACAATTGCTTGAGAGAGTAAACTTTATTAATACAAAACTAATTTTGACTGTAATTGTACTAATAAAAGAAGTTTTTTATTTTAATACTTCTGTTTCCAGATAAGATGTAATAGACATATACTTCTTTCTTCCTAAATTCTAAGCACAGCAAAGACACTTTGGGGATAGTTCAACAAATAGTCATAAAAGTACTCTGAAATGTTTAAAGAAGAGAGACTGGCTAGAATTTTTAGGCCTTGAGTAAAAACACTTCAGGGTAATTCACTGAGTTTTATTTTTAACCTGAACTGCGCGCGCGCGCGCGCACACACACACACACACACACACACACACACACAGCTACTCTCTAGCCAAATGACTAGGAATAGTTCAGCTTGGTAGAGAAATAGCAGTAGAACCACCCACTGATGCATACCCAGTTGTAGTGGCAGCACTAATGAGCGAGACAGACCCATCCACCATCTAAGACCTCTTGCAACAGAATTGAACTGATCACACCCCACCTCCAACAGATCACATATTTCCTGGTCTTTCTCTGCCCAGAAGTAGAAGATCAATGAGGCTCAGAATTTCCTGATTCTCACCAACTGGCAGAAGGCTGCCTCAGATAGGTGGTTTCTTCTCCGAAAACACCAGCAAACATAAACTGGAAGCTTATGGCATCAGGCATGTGGTGAACTGGCCAAACATTCTTCCCCAGCATCTTCACTACCTAACAACATGAGTTTCATGAATGTGCCTTCTTTCTCAGCAGGCAGCACCCACTGGGGTAGAGGGAATTCTCATACCAGAAGAACAAAGACCAGAAAAGCATTTCAAGTATTGAACAGGCAAAGGTATCAATGGAACTACAGCCTACAAATTTGGTCCAAGACTTAAACGCTAAACCTAAAAGTGAAAATGCTGGGTGAAATAATAGAAAATCAACAATCTCTTAACATAATACCCAAAACAATAACAATAAAAAATTACTCATTATACCTAGAACAAGAAAAATCACAACTGAAATCAACAGTTGCCAAGTTTAACAGAAATTCAGATGTTGGCACTATCTGAGAAAGAGTCCAAAACATCCATTATAATAATGTTTACCAAAGTCATTAATTTTATTTTTATTGAGCAACTATCATATAAACTTGCTCAACTTTTTTGACAATTAGATAAGAATTGGGAGTTTTTCGGAGACCTTAACTCATATCTCATCTTTTTAATAAACTCATTAAATTCTAGTTCACAAATTACAACCACACAGGAACTTTATTTCTTTAATATGACTTCTTCCTTAATTCAAACTAACTTTGTCTAGTCTAATAGCACTATGAGGATATCAGGTTCTGGCCACCGTCAAACTGTCTTAGGAATAAAACATCAAGTTTTTTGACCAACAGATTTTTGGTTAAACTAACAATAACATCTTCATTTCAGTTCTCTTTCAGCCTCAAATCTATGAAAGAAGAAGAACCCTACAAACCACACAGTCATGAAATTAGAACCACAACATGGCTGGCATCAGGACCTGATACAATGATCAACTATTTCTTACCTTGGCCCTACCAATCAGTAGAGCCCACATCCCCAACTCCCTTAATCACCATGATTAATTTTTTGTTTTCTATATACATATAACCTTTACCAATGTGGGCCAGGTTTTAGATAGTAGTTCACTTGTGCCACCAAGCTTGGTGCCATTTACTTATAAACATTTATTTTGTTTGCTGCAAACTCTTGTTCCATTTTATTGTGCTTTGAAGAATACAGACAAATGAACCCCTTTAGACCTGTAAAAAATATTCATCTCCTTGAGTTTGGATTATGCATAGACAATTTTCTTATCCAGTAAATGTTAATTTCAAATACCAAACCTGGCAACTTGATTTACATTCTAGGCTGGAATACTTAAATTATTAACCATACCTTGAAGTAATGAATATTATAGTGCAAAAATTTAATCTTCTTGATAAAGGAATACAATGTTAATTCTTCTGTTTCTTCAAACCAGAATTTTAAAAAATAATTATATTAAGTCCTAATTATACTGACAATATCTTCACAAGAAAACTATTTTAGGTATCTTACCACCACAATAATATTTTAGTGCAATAATTTAAAAAGTACATGGATTGAAAAGTGAAAATACTTCTTAATAAAATTCCTCTTTTCTCCTTATACAAGATAAAGAGGAAAAGAGAATCTGTCTTCTCTCTCCACCTATCCAGTTGAGGTAAGGGACATACCCTAAGGCTGCAATACAGCAAGTGTGACTTCATATTTATCTTTAGTACTCTTTTTAAAATTAATATAAAGCCTTGGCCAGTTGGCTCAGTGGATAAAGCATTGACCTGGTGTGTGGATGTCCCAGGTTCAATCCCCAGTCAGAGCATACAATAGAAGCCTCAGGCGCTAGAATGGCCCTGGTTGCAACAGAGTGATGCCCCAGATGGGTGGAGCATCGGCCACTGGTGAGCGTGCCGGGTGGATCCCAGTGGGGCGCATGCGGGAGTCTGACTGCCTTCCTGTTTCCAGCTTCAGAAAAATACAAAAAAAAAAAAAAGAAAGAAAAAAGAAATATATTCACCAATGATACATTTGATAAGGGGTTAATATTTAAAATTTATAGCAAAACTTATAAAACTCAGAAGTAGTTTTTTTACTAATTATAAGATTGTAATGTGTGAAGTATGTATATCTCTCTTAGCGATTTTTATGAAGACTATGATTTTCTTTCACTTGAATCTTCACATTTAGATAATGTTATATAAAAATTACTGTGTATTGAAATTTAATTTATATAATGTACTAACTATTAATATTAAGTCTAATATTTTGCAATCTTTTTTTGTGAAAGTTGTATAATTTATTCAGAAAAAAAATCCTGGTAAGTTCTGCCTTTTTAGGCATTCATTCATTCATTCCTTGCTTATAATGTAGTCTAAGTTTGAAAGCAGAATGCTAAATAATGGGTGACAGTGCACAGTGAGGATTTGCTCATCTTTTTGACATTAATGAAAATTTTATCTTTATAATATTTCTGTAAATTTATTCTGTTGCTAGAAATGCAAGTCTATGAAATATATCTTCTATTTTTAGATTTTTAACTCTATGTTTAGGAATATATTTTTGAAGTTTAATCAACTTTCTTCATCTGCTGACAATAATCAGAGTGGTTGAAATAATTAATAGCCTTAACAAACCAAGTACTTAGCTGGTGTAATTTTCTGGTACTTTATATAAATTTTTTCACCTCTAATTATATGGAGAAGAAAGATTCCAGAGATGTCTTTTTCTTCTCTATTTTTATAGTTATTCTAATTTTTTATAAGAGTTTGGGGTATCTTTCACTTAATTTTAAAATGATGCATATAACCTAAACTCAGTAAATTTTATTTCATTTTTCAATTATAGTTGACATGTAATATTATATTAGTTTCAGGTGTACAGCATAGTGATTAGACATTTATGTAACTTACAAACTGATCACTCTGATAAGTCTAGTACCCATCTGATAGTATACATGATAATTATATTATTATGTTCCCTATGCTGAACTTTACATCCCTGTGACTGTCTTTATAACCAGCAGTTTTATTTTTTATATTTTCAAAGAAATAATTCTTTGTTTTAGTAATAGAGTTTGACATTTTCTTATTTATTTCTTATCATATTATTTCTTATATACTTAATAATTTTATCTGTAAGGTAGCTAATTTCTCCAATATGTTATCTACCATTATTTATCACTTAGCAATAAGTAAAAATTAACCCCATATTTAAAAAATAATCTGCAGAATTTATGACATCTGTTTTATAAATACAATAAAATATAAAAACTATTGATATTAATATACAAGAAAAAAGTTAAATTCTGTTTAACTATTTTAATAATTAAGTGAATGTCTATTTCAAATGATACCAACTTATATATAAGACATCTAAGACATATTGGTGGTGTCTAGATTGGTATATGTAATATTTTCATTTATCTCTCATTTTGTGTGTGTTGATTTTATATAAATTATATTGCCAGCAAAAACTCTTTTCAACCATTTTTAAATACTAATCTAGCTAGACCAGTAGAAAACTTTCAATAAAGAAATAAAAGAATAAGTTATAAATTATGCTTTTTTGGGTTTGTTTTACATTAAAATGATCAGTTATTCAAGGGCAGTTGATAAATATTTTTAATGATAATAAAAAGTGTACCCTAAGAATTTATATTAACCAAATATATTCGCTATGCATTACCATAAAAATGTGTGTTTTTATTCATTTTGAAAGCATAAGAATGGGAAAAGCAGTTATTTAGAGATAAAGAGATGGAAGAAGATGGAATAATAACAAAGCAGAAGATTTAGGTAAAAATGATAAGTTAATAAACTAAGTTCTTCACATAATCGACAAATAATCAAAGCATATAATGGCTGTTTAGCAAATAAAAGAGTGGGAAATTAAAGCTTGAAATAAAGAAATAACAATGTCAGCTGGTTTAGAAGAGATTTCACGTTGAGATATAATAAAAATAGTGTCATTCAAAATTCACTTCTAAAAGAGAAGAAAGTTTAATACATTATAATTTTAAACTAGAAAAAAATGTATGAATACATTAGGAGAATATATTTGAAATTCAATTTCTCATCGAATCATAAAGTGGAAAATGTCCTTTTGTTTGAAATGTTCTTCACTTGGTATACCAAGATATTATGAGAAGCTAAGAGCAAAAAATATTTAAGGGATTATGGTAATGGCATTTAAAATAGCGTGAAGAAATGATAGGATTATCATGAATAAAAAATGTCATGAACTGTACTTGAAATTCTGTTTCTTATTTTATGAGTGTTTTATAATAGCAAAGTATATTTTAAATGGAATACGTAAGGGACTGCACTTGATTAGAATCCTTACAAAGAATTGTTTGACAGATCTTGTTTTTGAATACTGATTCTTTCCATTTCCCATTATAATTACACATATATTTTTGCTTCACATCTATTCTTTAGCTGTCAACCAAGCAATTATTACTTACTGGATATTATAACAATCTCAAATGATTAGGATAAATATCAAATGTGTTATATAAAAACATAAAGAAACCAAATCAGTTAGGTCTGGTTCATGTTTATGACTGAGTTAAAGAAAATAAAAACCTTAAAATGAAATAAAAAAGCTTATTTTACTTTTTTATGTATATGCACGGGATATATAAAATGTGTGTGTGTGTATTTTAAAACAAATGTATGATTGATAAAATATTTTTCACTGACATATCTTTATATTTTACCCATTTTCTAAAGTCCTTAGAAAGTTTTTAGTGTGAATTTATTTTTTTGGTTTAGAGAGATGTATGATTTTCAGATAAATTTTGTATATTCATATTATGTTATTGTTATTCATTTTTACAAGATTGTGAATGGTAAAAGGCCCTCTCACATTTTGAAAAGCACATCTACTCATAATAGGATTTACTATCTCTGTGCCAAAGTAAGAATGAATAATATTATTATGTCTAATAAGTATGCCAATTCCAAACATAAATATGTAAACCAAGTTATATTATAATTATAAAGTGTGACTTAAAATACATGTATTACCTTATTTACAGAAAAGTCATTGTTTTTAGGTTAATAAAACTTTAAATATTCATTTAGAGTTAAATTTTTACTGAAGAGGAAGCTAAATATGATAACAGTGCAAAGAAACTGACTAAAAGATGTAGAAAATAAAAAATATATTCATTTGTCAATCTCTCTCTTTCTTTCTTTTCCTTCTCTTTCCTTGTTAATGTTTGAAAAGATTTTGTGATGTTTTAGCAAAAGGTAAGAGAATCCCTACTATGGGATTTGTACTTATGCTGTGAATATATTTTACTATACTCTTCTTATAGTAGAATATGGTGCCTAAGAACTGGATGTTGCCCAAACACAAGGCTTATTTAAGAAGAAAAATCATTTGAAAATAGAAATGACAATTTTGAAGATTGTGGGTGGAGGAATAAATTTCACTAAGGTGAATTCAAAGAAAGAATCACCTCCCCATCACCTCTCTCCTGATCTGATGGACTGATATATAACCCAGGCCTAATAGAGTCAACTTAAAATTTCATGGCTAAACTAGGACACTTAAAGAGTTAAAAAAAAATAGTACTACTGGCCCTGGCCGGTTGGCTCAGTGGTGGAGCGTCAGCCTGGCGTGTGGAGGTCCCGGGTTCAATTCCCGGCCGGGGCACACAGGAGAGGCGCCCATCTGCTTCTCCACCCCCCCCTCCTTCCTCTCTGTCTCTCTCTTCCCCTCCCGCAGCCAAGGCTCCATTGTAGCAGGGATGGCCCGGGTACTGGAGATGTCTCCATGGCCTCTGCTTCAGGCGCTAGAGTGGCTCTGGTTGCAACGGAGCGTCGCCCCTGTTGGGCATAGCATCGCCCCCTGGTGGGCATGGATCCCGGTCGGGTGCATGCGGGAGTCTGTCAGACTGCCTCCCTGTTTCCAGCTTCAGAAAAAAAAAATACAAAAAAAAAATAGTACTACTAATAATTATTTTCAAAAAGTAGAGCATATTAAGACAGAATTTACTCATAACTAGGGAAGAAGAAAAACACCTAACAAGATATTAAATTATTATTTATTGTGCACCTATGGTGTAAATTGTCTGCATATAACCTTACAAAAATTTCTGTGAAATTTGAGATCATTATTAATGCTTTGTTGGGAGTGTATTTTTCTGTGGAAAAAAGATTCTGTGTTGTCATTCTGTGGATTAGGAACAAAAAATGTGTTCATAAATATGAAGGGTAAGGAAAGAGATTAAAACCAGGTTCTCAACCACGGTCAAGATTATCCCATTAATGACAAGAAAATAGCAGCAATTACTTGTGAGTATGTGCATGTGTGTGTTCATGTGAGCAGTTACCCTCATACACATCCCTTATCCCACCTCTCCTTCAATTGCCACAGTGCTGTGTTCCTCTACTTCACAATCAAGATTTCTGAAGATTCTATTTTCCCTCTTTGTTTTATCCATCCTTAGCAGGGACTTGTGTTATTAAGCTTTTTTGACTATGCTTATCAAAGCAACAGATATTCTCCCATCCTTTTTACTATTAATAATAAGCTGAAATGTTTACAAGTGGTGAATGAAGATACCTTGATTTCAAGAAAGAATGTACTAGCTCTTTGTGCAGTAGCAGACATATGCCCATGAACTAATAGCCTCTCTCTTCTACAAGTTTATGTAAAAGTTCTCCCTTAGAGGAAGGGCATGCATAAGAGAAGGGTTCACATTTACTATGGTGTTTTTTTTCTTTCTCTTGTGAATGCAACAATGTTCAAGGGCTGTAGAAACCATCTTGTGACACAAGCAATGAACAAGTGAGCTAAGGACCAAGGCACTAAAGAAGATAGAGTGCGTGGATAGATATGTGCAGTTGAAGATATTAAACCACCACCTCTGCGGCCACCAACTTCCAAATGACAGGTTGATTAACTCTGATTCTTTTACTAAAAGAGGATTTCTAACTAATTTTAAGAACTACTCATATGCCTATGTTTTAGTGTTGGGTCCTAAAGAGTTGAATTTAGGTAAACAAATCATCCAGAAATAATTATAAGTAAAAGTAGAAAGAACGAAATCTGAAACAAAATTAAAGATGTGTTTATCAAACAGAGAGCAAGTGGTGACTGTATCAGACTAAATTAAGGGTTAGGATGAAGCTAGGTTGAAATGGAACGTAAGCAGAGTACATTTTAATTTTTTTTGTGGAGAGGAATTCTTTAACTTGTTTTCAAATGTCACCAAATTAATTTTTAGTTTTATCATTAATCCTTCAATTGCTTTATATTTATATTTTGGCAGTCCTCTTTTTTAATTATTAAATTTCTCTGTTTCTTATTTTCTTATTTAACATGATAGATTTAATTTCCCATGAGAGTGACATTGTCTCAAAATAGGTTTACGGAAGCAAATTTGATTTTTATCCCTCTGCATATACCTTCCCTCTCATTTTAAATACCACTTCTTAAAGATTGATACTAGTCATTTCATTGCGTGTTTTATTTGAGGATTTTGTTCCAGTTTGATGCCTATTTAACACAGTAATTTTTCTTAAACATTTGATGAATTCAGGTTGCCGGTTTATATTTATAAATTATATTCAAGGCTGCTCAGTATTCATTGCTTGAATTGGTTTCTCCACTCACGTACAGTCACTGTTCCTGCTGAGTGAATACAGATGATGATTACAGGAGACCTGGTCACAGTGAGTGTTTGGAGATTCAAAGACAAGCTGGCTATTCCCTGTGTTGGTCGGAGTTCCTTTCCAGGTTTAAAAGATCTCTGCCCATTACAGTAACACATAACATTCATTATATGTGGCAATGCTCTAGTTTTTCTCTCATTACAAAATATTCAGAGTAGAATTTTCTTAAGCAAAATGTTGCCACAGCTTTTTTAAATATAATTTTTTTTAATTTATTGTGTTGACATGGTTTCAAGTGTGCACTAAATATTACATACCACGTTATATTCCCTCATCTCTCATGCAAAACCTTTCTCCACCCCATTTTCCTCCTATTGTCCCCCTCCCCTTACTACCATCCCTCTTCCCTATAACTTTTATTGATAAAGATTTTCCTTCTTCTTTTTGGACTTTGTTCTAGAAAAAAATAACGCCACAACCATTCAACTACCAGCTAGGGATGAGTTATTATTTTATATTCCTACTTCTAATCATTTCAACACTTTTCTTACTAGTTGACTCTAAACCACAACTCTCTGTATTTCTGACTTTTGAATATTATTTCAGTGTTTCTAAATATTATATTTGTCAGATTTTTACTCATTTACCTGTACTGACTGCTGATTTCCTAAGCTTTATGTTACCTCATCAATCAGATGTCATTCACTTTATAACTTTTTAACATTTCTAGTCTGTTATAGCATCCTTGCTAGTAGGTCATGCTGCTATGGGATTACTTGAGTTATTGTTGCTTTTGTTACTTTTTCTATCTTGCAATGGAGTCTTATCAAGCAAGAAAGATTTTATGGACTGAATGCTTTTCTATCCTAAAATTCATATGTTGAAGCCTTACCCTTTCATCCCAATATAATGGTTTTTAGAGATGGGGCCATTGAGAGGTAATTTGGTAAAGAGGTCATGCAAGCGGGGATTTCATGATGGAATGAGTACCTTTATAAAAAGAGACAATAGAGCTCTCTCTCTGTAATTTTTTTCTGTGTGCACACACAGCAAAGATCATCTGAGGATACAGAAAGATGGGGTCATTGCCAAGTCAAGAAGAGAGTTTTTATCAGACCCTGATCATGATAGCACCCTGATTGTGGTAATCTGGTCTTCAGAAAAGTAAGAAAATAAATCTTTGCTGCTTAAGCCACTCAAGCTATGGTATTTTGTTATGACAGCTTGACTGAGTTGACTGACACAAAAGATAAATACATAACTTAGTCAATCATCTTAGTGAAAAGCCACATAACATTTTGTCTCTCAATCACTATTTTCTTCTTAAAATGCAGATGCCGGCCTGAAAATGCTGAGGTCACCGGTTCGAAACCCTGGGCTTGCCTGGTCAAGGCACATATGGGAGTTGATGCTTCCAGCTCCTCCCCCTTCTCTCTCTCCTCTCTCTCCCTCTCTGTCTCTCTCTCTCTCCTCTCTAAAAATGAATAAATAAAAAAAAATGATTTCTTAAAATACAGATGCCACTGCCACCTTCCCCAAATTCTCTTCCTCTTCTCTTTCTTTATGCTTTTCTCCTCTCTATATTTTTCTCCTCATCCACATCCTCCTCTTTGTCTATAAAGTAGCCTTGACATTTCCTTCATAATGCTATTGGTTTTCTTGCTGATGGTTCTTCTATAGTACTTCTTCCTAGGTCCACGTCTTAAATGTTAATATTTTAAGAATTTTTATTGTTTGCAAGTCACTCTTTTCTTAGTAAAACCCATTAATTTCCCTGGTGCTAGTCTGTACTGACTTGTTCTGAATTGAATGCACATAGAACTTTTTAGCCAAAGTAAAAATGTCATGTTTTATTCTCAATTTACTGGAAAGGCACCAAGGTGTCCCAAGCATATAACTGCTATGATCTCCTCATTACTTTGTAGAAAATAACTCTGTTTATAGTTGGACAAGAATATGTGCTAAAAAATTTAAAATTTACAATCTCAACATCTTCTACAACTTGAATATATTCCCAGAATAGTATCTCACTGTTTCTTTTTTTTATTATTATTATTTGGGGGGGTGGGTATTTTTCTTTTTTTAATTTTTATTTATTTATTTTTATTGATTGATTTTTAGAGAGAGGAGAGAGGGAGAGAGAGAGAGAGAGAAAGGGGAGGAGCAGGAAACATCAACTCCCATATGTGCCTTGACCAGGCAAGCCCAAGGTTTCGAACCGCAACCTCAGTGTTTTATCCCACTGCACTACCACAGGTCAGGCATCTCACTGTTTCTGATTTCTCCAATTGTTCTCAATCACTGCTCCTTTAAACAAAACTTGCTTTATAAGAGTATAATGGAGTGATTTATATTAAATCAACAAAATCCTCTTTAATAGAGATAGACTTTGATCACTCTTAAAAAATGTAATTTAAAATTTTATATTTTTTTGAAAGAAGTAAGGAAGAAATAGATTCCAAGGTTAGAAAAAGTGGCATGTGTTACAGTTTGTGAGGGAAATAATAGCAATGTAGAATGAGCTGTTAGGGAGATATTGCAGCAATCTAGGTGCATAATACATTTAAGTTTTGTTGAGATTTTAGCCAAGATATTAAAGAAAAAAAAGACACATTTGTGATACACTTTAAATGCAAAATCAGCAGGACTTACTGAATGACAAGACATGCTGACTAATGGCAGAGATGAGTCATGGAAATGATCCCTTCTATATGGATGGAGGACACTAGGGCTGAGCAGATTTTGGGAGAAACTGAATAGTTTATTTTGGTATGTTAGACAAGAGAAGCTCATAATGCAGTTAGGTGGAGTGAATGACAAGGGAAAACCATTATAGATTCCGAAACTTTCTGTCACTATCCAGCACAGAATGGGGATTATCTGACAGAGAATTAAGGAAAACACCAACAGGGAAAAGAGAAAAGCAAAAGCTGAGTCTCAGAAACCAGGAGAAAGGGATCATCACAAGGGGGACGATTGTTTATAATATCAAAATCTGCAGAGAGGTCATATAAGATGAAAGAATAATAGTGTCATTAATAGCCTTGGTATATAAAGTTTCAATTTATATAGTTTGTAGCTGATGGAGAATTAAACAAGTAAATATGCTTTAAAACAACAAATTCTAAGATTTTTGTCTATAAACAATGTTATGAGAAATTGGCACAAGTTGGCAAATGCTGAAAACTAGGGGAGGATTGTTTTCACATTCATTGTATAATAAAAGCGTATAAAATTTTGTGAAAATTCAGCAGAGGGTGAACAATGTAGACATACTTTCTACTTTAAAGACAGTTACTTTTTTATTGTTTAAAGGTATAGTATCTGAGAGAATAAGTGCCACTGAGTAATAAGACCAGGTCATGAAATCTCCTGTCCAGAAATTGCTAAGAAGCAAATGAATTGTATAGCAATGTAAGCTTCCTGGCACAAAATCTACAGAAGGACCCTGTTGAAATGCAAATACGTTTATTATGCCAAATTATATTATGTCTCATAAATAATATAATGCACATAAATCCCATGAAAATTGTGTTGAGAAAATAAGATATATTAATATGAGAGCATACATATTTAGAAAAAGTTTATGAAGGCAGCTTTATAAAGGCATTGCATTTTCTTTTCTATTTAATGTTTTCATTTTCCTAAATTCTGATAAAATAATCTATTCCAGAGATATGATTAGCAGATATTTAAAGATGATTATTTACATCTGATTAGAAATTTAAACATGATTAAAACAGTAAATTTATTTAAACCTGATGAAATGTTTATTACTTTATTCTGTATGTTCACATTTTCATCAATACTAGTGTTCAGAATTTTTTTAATTAAACATTTATTTATTTAAATATTTCGAAACAACAAAAATTTTGATGTAAATAGTACTTTAAAAGTGTGTAAAATATCAATATAAACCATTCACCATGTTTAATTAATCTAAAAATAATAACAAATTCTCTATTATAAAACAAATTTTTCCTCTGTGAACTTTTCATCTTATATTTGTAAAAGAAATCTAATACAAAGTTATTTTCAATAACTAATTTTTATAATCTTTAATGTCAGCGCTCACCAGCCAAAGACAACCAGGAATACAAGTGTAATTGAACAAGCTGACTTATTCTTGTATCAAGAGAGGACACTGGATCAAATGTTGTCAGAAAGTGGGGTGATTTTCTGACTGAGTATTCTACGAAGTCTTATTTAGAAGCAGAGAAGACAAGACCATGGCACTAATATAATTGGTAAAGAAGCAAAAATCACTCAGATGGGAGAGGGAGAAATTTCGTGTTCTCAGCTTGAACAATGGTCATGTTTGGTCTGTATTCAGACATGATTAGGTAGTAGTGCCATTTTTGTCTCCATTCATCATTGTCAAAGCTGCTTTGCCTGACATTGATGTTCTGTGAAATTGCTTATGTTTAATAGAACACCAAAGCCTAGCTATGAGTACCACACCAGCTTGTAGTAATGCTGACTCTTAGCCAAAACTACCAAGCCAGCTCCTGGATGTCATAGCTGCTTTTCTCTTTCTTGATACCAATAGGAAATATACTACATATGACAGTTCCTTTCTTCTATAAATCTGATAAATAATTAACTATAAATATATATACACACATATGCTTGATATATATTTACATATATATGTAGAAATGTATAGTCCATATTTTGATATATGAATTAAAATGATCAAGTACACAACAACCATAATCAAAAGCAAGAGTTGTCTTCAGAGTGAGCAAATGTAAAAAAATACTTGTGATCAGCATGATTCAGAAATAAGGACCAAAAGTTACTAGAATGTAAACAATAAAAGAATAGCAGCATCAGAGACAATGAGATAAATATCAGGAAAATTAATTACAGCATGGCATTAGAGATAAATTGAGCTACACTTACCTTCTTCAGAAATACTAAGAAATAATTAACAAAGTAATTTTTTTGGCTAGAGACAGAGAGGGAGTTAGAAAGAGGGACAGACAGACAGGAAGGGAGAGAGATAAGAAGCATCAATTCTTCACTGCCGCACCTAAGTTGTTCATTGATTGTTTTCTCATATCTGCTTTGACTGGGGGGTCTACAGCAGAGCGAGTGACCCCTTGCTCATGCCAATGACCTTGGGTTCAAGCCATTGAACTTTGGGCTCAAGCTAGCGACCACGGAGTCACTTCCATGATCCCATGCTCAAGCCAGTGATCCCACGCTCAAGCTTGTGAGCCCATGCTCAAGCCGGTGACCTCGGGGTTTAAAACCTGGGTCCTCTGTGTCCCAGTTCGACACTCTATTCACTGTGCCACTGCCTGGTCAGGTTAAGAAAGCAATCTTGAAAAAGAAAATATCCAGAAACATATATTTCTAGATATTGTAATTATTATAAAGCTATAATACTAAAACAATGTAATACTGGAACAAGTACAGAAAAAATAGACAAATAGAACAGAATAGAGTCCAGGAATAGTTCCACCCATGTACATGAGGCACCATCACGCTGTGTGGAGAAGTTATTTCTTAACTGTCACTGACCACTTGGATATCCAAATGGAAAGTATGTATCTATAACTTGACTTCTAACTCACACTTTACACAAACATGAATTTCAAATGTAATCTAGATCAAAAATTAAAAATAAAATAATAAATATTATAAAAGATGACATAGGAGAATATCTTTGGGATTTTGATTATACAATATTTGTTAATACACAAGACACTAAAATAAAGAAAATAGTAGAGATATTTAAACATAATAAAGTTTTTAGCTTATTTTATACAGCGCTGGTTGGAATTTGATTTTTTCAGTGACTCTACATAACTGTAGTATCTAAAGAAGTTGAATGTATGCATATAATGTACACCAACGAACATATAATGTTCCACTTTTATTTATAAACTAAAAAAATATATACGTACATATTTTCCAAAAACATATACAAGAATTTTCTCAGGGCCCTGGCCGTTTGGCTCAGCGGTAGAGCGTCGGCCTGGCGTGCGGGAGACCCGGGTTCGATTCCCGGCCAGGGCACATAGGAGAAGCACCCATTTGCTTCTCCACTCCTCCCCCTCCTTCCTCTCTGTCTCTCTCTTCCCCTCCGGCAGCCGAGGCTCCATTGGAGCAAGGATGGCCCGGGCGCTGGGGATGGCTCCTTGGCCTCTGCCCCAGGCGCTAGAGTGGCTCTGGTCACGGCAGACCGATGCCCCGGAGGGGCAGAGCATCGCTCCCTGGTGGGCATGCCCGGTGGATCCCGGTCGGGCGCATGCGGGAGTCTGACTGTCTCTCCCCGTTTATAGCTTCAGAAAAATACACACACACACAAAAAAAATGTCTCAGCATCTCCTTTTGTAACAGCTAAAAACAACCCAATTATGCATTTACTTTAGAATGGATAAGTAAACTATAATATAGTCACACAGTAGATTTAGTGAGCAGCCTCTAACAGGGTCCCCAATGATCTCTGATTTTTGGTATTTACATTCTGTGTAATTATTTCCCCCTGAGGAAGGACTGACACTATAGAGTCACTTTTAACCATTAGGATAGAAGAAAAGTAATAGGATTTCAGTTTTGAAATGAAGTAACAAAGAAATGGAGCTTTTGTCTTGGATGTTCTCTCTCACATCTCCACTCACACTGAGAGAAATTGGCTCTCAGGTTGTGAGTTGACCTATGAAGGGGCTTACAAAACAAGGAACAAATGCTTCTGAACAACTTTCAGCGTGGGTCATGAGAATGACCTTGGAATCAGTTTTTCATCTTTAAGCTTTGAGATGACTGTCATCCCGGCCTATATACACTGACTGCAATCTGAGTGCAGACCATGAGCCCTCTAGAGTTATTCAGCTACATTCTTCTCATATACTTGATCCACAGAAAGTGTGAGATAATAAATGTGTGTCTCTTTATGCCTTGGTGTTTGGAAGATAATTTTTTTTACAGCAATAGAAATGAATTCATGTGAGAGTGTGAGAATGAATAAACTACAATTTCATGAAAAAGAAGTGTAAATTTTGAAAACCAAATTAGAGCAATAAAGTCAGGCATGAAATGGTCCATTGTATGTGACTCCATTTATAAATAGTTTAAAGTTGTTAAAAAATCCATAGTGTTGGAAGCTCAATAATGGACATTTTTAGTATATATAAGTGATTGGAAGTTCTCACAGGGGAAATTGTGAGTCTTTTTTTTTCTTTTTATGGAAATATATCAAACTGTTTACTTTTGATTTGTACTTTTGGTGTAGAGATATTATACTTGGACAATGTTTACATTAAAATATTTTCTCAGTTTGTTCTTTTTTTGTATTTGAACTGCTTTTTAAAATAATTTTATTGTTAATCTCTGTGTTTCATTTTTAAGTATGTATATGGAAGTAAAATAATGATGGGTTATTTTTTAAATCAAATTGTAGTTTTTCTACCTTTAACCAATTATTGCATACCTTTGCATTTATTGCAATTACTGAGTATATAGAATTTGCTTTTACCATCTTGTTGTTTGCTTTTTAAATTATCATATTGTTCCTTGTTTTGTTCTACTGACTGGATCAATTTTCTTTTGTTCAACATTTCTACCAGATTTATGTTGGTACTGGAGCTGACCAAAGACTTACTTAAAGAGATACTTAAGTTTGCTTTCATATTCTTGTACAAAATTTGGTAAATAAGCAAGAATAATCAGTGGGGACTTCTGATGTAGTATATTGTCAAAAGATTAGGATATATATATATGTATTCAAAGTTTTATACAAAATCAATAAATTACATAAAATGTATAGTGCTCAGAAAAATTCTGCGGACACACACACACATAATTGTGAACAATTTTGTCCTTTTATAAATGTAAAAATGAGAAAGTGAGGTGATGCAGGAATTTAGCACTTGAACAAGTTAGACTTGAAGTTTTAGGAAAGGCTACACTGTGCAGATATCACTTCCATTTGCCCTGATAATAGGTTTGCACCCCGTGCACTGAATATAAAGAGAAAAGCTATTTGCAAATTAAGTAAATAGCACTTAGAAATGTAGCCACATGTGGTAGAGCTAAAATCTATTCAGAGAATGTCATAGATGATTTTAGGACTGAGATGCAAAGAAGTAAGTTGGACCATAAAATGTACTATGTTCTATTTCCGATAATATTTTTAAACTATTTTCTAAAATTATAAAACTAAGCAAATGACAATTAAAACAGAACCATGTTTATAAAGGCAGTAAAAACAATAAACAAACAGATGGGTCAGTTTAACATTAACTGGTGTACATTAGAGATAATGGAAAGTAATTGTCTGATTCTTTGCAAAATTTGAATCAGAGAAACTTAAGATGGTTGTAACACACTGAGAAGAAAATCAGGTAGCTTTAGAACTTATCATCTAGGGAAGACTTTCCTGTTGTCAGGTTATGCCCTTAAATATCCATATTACAGTGGAAATGTAATGAAGAGAGATGAATTTAAGAGCCTTATTTGAACACAGAAATAGTTTTGCAGATTTTTCTGGATAGAAAATTCTCTCTAGGGATTTATCATAATTTAGCAAAGGAAACAAAAGATAAAAATGATTGTATTTTGCAAAAATGCATGTTTGAAAACATTTAACGGTAGTTTAGACCTTGTTTACTTTCAGGTCCGTGTTAAACAACAGTGTTAAACTCTTTCCGTTCTTTTGCCACCTCTACTATTTGCAAGTTGTGTGTGTTCTCTTTCTTCTGGGAAACAGAAAATTCTTTCAATCCCAGATTTTGTAAAATAAATGAGCATTAATTTGTATTGAGGGGTTTAAACAGTTTATTTTAACCAAATGTTCTCTCTATCCTTTACACTCCTAAAAGGGCAGGTGACCATCGAAGAGGAAGAGGAGTCAGAGGGTTTAGTTAGAAGCAGACAAGGTTTATTGGTGTCAAGAGGATCAAACTCAATGGAATACATATGTATATATAAAGGATTAAACTGTCAAATATGTACATATTTGTTTGTGTGGGATTTTTATGTATATGTGTGTAATTTAATGTGTATGTATGTATATGCAATTAAGTTTTGAGTTAGCTTATACTTGTACTTGATGCTCTGATATTTCTCTCATGTACTTAGTTAATATCACTTTACTGCATAATGTTGTGTAACCATAGTGCTTTTTGAGTTTGTAGCAACTGATATCTGAGGTAGAAAACATATCTGTGTGGGGAAATTGAAGAGATCAATTCTCTTTGACCAAAACGTCTTAGCAGCTTGGAAGTACCAAACTGCTAAGTTCCAAACTTTGGAAGTACCAAAACAGTACTTCCCAGAGAATGTTATGGAATGAAACAGGATTCCGCTGTTTTCATTAATATCTACATTGCCTTCCAAATACAACCTTCTGAAGTTCGAAACGGGGAGGCAGTCAGACAGACTCCTGCATGTGCCCGACCAGGATCCACCTGGCATGCCCACCAGGGGGTGATGCTCTGCCCATCTGGGGCATTGCTCTGCCACAACCAGAGCCATTCTAGTGCCTGAGGCAGAGGCCATAGAGCCATCTTCAGTGCCCGGGCCAACCTTGCTCCAATGGAGCCTTGGCTGTGGGAGGGGAAGAGAGAGACAGAGAGGAAAGAGAGGGGGAAGGGTGGAGAAGCAGATGGGAGCTCCTCCTGTGTGCCCTGGCTGGGAATCGAACCCGGGACTCCTATATGCCAGGCCAACGCTCTACCACTGAGCCAACCAGCCAGGGCTAGACTTTTCCATTTTAAGTACGTAACTAGAGTCAATAACTTTAACCAGTTATACAGTTTAATTTTTTTTTTTTTTTTAGTGCGCACAAGAGAAAGAGAGAGACAGATGAAGCAAGAGCAGGACAGACAGGAAGGAAGAGAGATGAGAAGCATCAACTCATCATTGTGACACTTTAGTTGTTCATTGATTGCTTTCTCATCTATGCCTTGACTGGAGAGGGGGAACTTCAGCTGAGCCAGTGACCCCTTGCTCAAGACAGCAACTTTGGGCACAAGCCAGTGACTTTGGGCTTCAAGTTAGTGACCTTTGGGCTCAAGCCAGAGACCATGTGGTCATGTATATGATCCCACGCTCAAGCCAGCAACCTCTGTGTTCAAGCTGTTGAGCCAGTGCTCAAGCTGGTGATTTTGAACTTGGGACCTCAGCATCCTAGGCCGATGCTTTTATCCATTGCACCACTGCCTGGTAAGTCTACAGTTGAAATTCTTTAAAAAAAATGCTTGTAGCCATTTTAGTGAGATGATGATAAAGATGATGAAGAAGACAATGATGATGATAATAATAACAAGCAAATACACACACTTAATACTACTAGGTGCCAAACATTGCCCACGTATTAATTCATTTAAACATTGCAAGAAAACTTAGAAGTAGGTGCTAGTCTGAATGACATTTGGGAGGTGAAGTACTAGAATCAAAGAAAACTAGAGTCATATGCCTGGTAAGTGATAGTACCAAGACTCAAACCAAGGAAGTCTTACTCTTGTAATCACATTCTTAAACCCTACTTATTCTGTCCTTTATATATTGCTACATGAGATTAGTCCCTCCACTACACAGTCTCTCTTTATGTATTACTATGCAGTAAGAAAATGTTAAATAAATCAGCAATGTTTTAATTATAAATTAACACTATAGCAAAAAAATTATATATTTTAAGCTTGTTTTTATTACTAAAATTTAGTGGGGCATAAATATATAAGTATGTGTCTCTGTGTTGTGTCTGTAAGACAAAGATGAAATAATTTATAAACAAACTTACTTTAATATTTCACAAACTAGTAGATGAAAAATGTAAATGTGTAGATATTTTTTATATTTTTTCATAGTGAAGAAATTATAAGTATTGTAATCATAATTTGCAGAATCATAGCTTATAAGTAATAAATCTACATGATACAAGTATCATTTTAACTTTATATTCAACTTGTAATTATTTTTATAAGAATAGTAACCTTTGATCAATGAATGCTTATATACTTCAAATTAATGCTGAATTATTTTAGTAAAATTAATTTAATATGTTTTTAATTATCAAAATAACAGTAATTCTTTTTTTTTTTTTTTTGTATTTTTCTTAAGTTGGAAACGGGGAGGCAGTCAGACAGACTCTCGCATGTGCCCAACCAGGATCCACCCAGCATGCCCACCAGGGGGCGATACTCTGCCCATCTGGGGTGTCGCTCTGCTGCAATCAGAGCCATTCTAGCACCTGAGGCAGAGGCCACAGATCCATCCTCAGCGCCCAGGCAAACTTTGCTCCAGTGGAGCCTCGGCTGCGGGAGGGGGAAGAGAGAGACAGAGAGGAAGGAGAGGGGGAGGAGTGGAGAAGCAGATGGGTGCTTCTCCTGTGTGCCCTGGCTGGGAATTGAACCCAGGACTCCTGTACACCAGGCTGACGCTCTACCACTGAGCCAACCAGCCAGGGCCAAAATAACAGTAATTCTTAGGTAGAAATAGTTGTTCTAGGATGAGCATGGACTGAAATTTTAGTGCATAAGTAATAACATATGTATCCATTCCATAAGTTGATTACTCATCAGCAGAAATTCATAATTTTAAAAACATACCTTCAGTATATTGTTATCTATCTATCTATCATCATCATCTATCATCTATATCTTTTAAGCACATGTAAATTTTTTTTTCAAAAAGAAAGAGAGGAAAAGAGAGAGAGGAAAACATTCACTTGTTTTTCCACTTAGTTTTGCATTCATTGGTTACTTCCAATATGTGCCCTAAGTGAGAATTGAACACACAAACTTGGTGTTTTGAGGCAATGTTCTAATTGACTAAGTTAACAGGCCAGGACATGATCATACCAATTTTTACACTCCCTGTATCAATACAAGTAGAAATATCAATAATTGAGATACATATTATAAGGTATTTTTCCCTGCCAAGAAGGAAGAAAGGGGCCGGAGCCACGAAATGTGGAATAGTAAAGGCTTTATTGAGTACAGAGCATGCATCCCCCCCAGTGAGGTTCCCTGGCCCCAAAGAAAGATTGAGGTCAGGGAAGTCGCAAGTAATGAGTCGTGTGGGAGATATTTAAAGGGTCCCTAGGGTGGTAGAGCTAATACGACATGGTGAAATCTCACTGGCTGGCAGACAGTCGCTCTTTTCCAAAGGGCTCCAGGGAAGTTTCTTTCCGTGTGCTTGGTTGTGGGCAGTCCTAGACAAAGTTCGCTGGTCTGACCTTTTCCATTATCCACCGACCTGACATTCTGACCTTTTGTGTTAAATAGAAAAGGGGTGCCATTTATTCATCTGGCTACTTCCTGCTGCTTAGGGGCATCGTGAGGAGGGGGAGATCGGAAGGTGGTGGCTTTGAGAGGTGTCAGGAGGAACATCTGTTTGGCCGTGAGTTGAGAAACTTCGTGGATATGGTCCTGTAAGGATTTAAAAAAAAAGAGGAGTAATAGGGGGATTTGTAGGGTCCAGCCTTCTGGTGAGCTGGAGATGGATGGAGTCCAGTGGTTTTGACTGCCAGTGGTCCTGTATGGAGGCAAGCTTGAGGCAAAACTGCATGTCAGGAGCGGCGTAAAAAGGAGAAAGGAGGGGGTTCCATCCATTCCCATAACAGAGACCTGTGAGGAAATCAGAGGTCCAGAGTGTGATGGCAAAAAGAGAAGGTCGCCCCCGTGTCCACAAGAAATGAGATGGACTGACTTACCCACTTGTTGCAGCATACCCTGGGTTCTCTGAGTCCAGGCCATGTCCTAGGAGTTTGAGCGATGCACCCACCTGGCTGGATTGGCCTTCCCATTCTGGCGGCTTGTCCTCCACATAGAGGCGCTGAGGAAAAGCCTGTTGCCCAAAGGGGCAGTCACTCCGCCAGTGAGTGGGCTGTTTGCAGTCAGGGCTCAGTGGGCAGCTGCCAGCAGGGGCCCTGCCAGGACCAGTGTCCTGCTTGCCACACTTAAAGCAAGATGCTGGTGGGGTTTCTCTTTGTAGCTTGTATTTGGGTCAGGCGCTTCCTATGCCTTGCCTCTGTTGTTCTATTGGCCTCAGGGTTGCCACAAGAGCTGGGGTTTAGAGCTTTACCTTCTCCTGTATGTGGGCCTGGCGAACAGCCTTGGCCTGTTTCTACTAGTTGGAACCATTAAAAACTTTAAATGCCATGTTCACAGGTCCTGGATAGGGGTTTGGAGTGTTGAGAATAAGAGGAGGAGGGCTTGTGCGGAGCCTGGCACCCAGATCCCGCAGGAAACACTGGAGCCAAAGGCAGGATAGGGCCAGAACTTCCTGCAAGAAAATTGGGGTTGGACGTCCTGAAAACCAGGGTAAGAGCCAATGCCAGGCTGAGAATGTGAGAATGGCCTGACAGAGGAGGGGTTTAAGAACACAGTGGAGAACGGAAGGACCCCTGGCCAGGAGGGGAGGAGAAAGAGAGATGGTAGTGGTGAATAAGAAACAGGTTTTTGCAAAGGGAGGGGGCTTTTTGAGAAAAAGAGGGACCAGAGAGAAGTCCCAAAAGAGGGAGAGATGCCCCCGGTGGTCAGGCAGAAAGGAAAGAGAGTTGGGAGTCCACAGAGAAGGAAAGATTAAGAGTGGACGTTTTAGGTGAGGTTTCTCTGTCCAGAAAAAGGCCTGCATGGTGGAACAGGTGGCACAGAGATTAAGGACAGATGCATGAATAATTAGAAGCCATGTATGTAAGGGATCTCCAATCAGTTCCCAGCTTTTTTGGCGATAAATTGGTGAGGATGTTAACACCGAAAGTCCCTTCAGGAGGCTAATTCACTGGCTTCTGTGGCCTGACCACAGCAGAGAAGAAGAATAGTTTCTTCTTCTTTAAGGAGGGAGATTCCTGTGCCCCCACAGCCACCCTCAGTCCTCGCAGTGGTCAGAATTTAGTATCAGTCCTAAAACTCAAGCTCTGGCCACAGACGAATAAGGTAAAGTGGATATGCTTGGGACGTCTCCACAAGCACATTCACTTGGAACAGAAAAGACTTCCTTGATGTAGCTATGGTTTCGGACAGGGAATCTCAGCGGAAAGAACTCAGTAGAAGCCTGGAGGCAGGGGACTTACCGCACCATGTGCTGAAGTGGGTGGCAGGTCGGGGATCCTGGTTCTTTCCCAGAGGGGATGGGAAGAGGAGTGGTCCTTGAGGACTTCAAACTCCTCCTGGGTTTTTGGCACCAAAATGTAAGGTATTTCTCCCCACTGAGAAGGAAGGAAGGGACCGGAGCCATGAAGTGTGGAATAATAAAAGGCTTTATTGAGTACAGAGCACACATCCCACCCGGTAAAGTTCCCTGGCCCCGAGGAAAGATGAAGGCCAGGAAAGTCGCATGTGGTGACCCGTGTGGGAGATATTTAAAGGGTCCCTAGGATGGTCGAGCTAAATCTCACTGGCTGGCAGATGGTCGCTGTTTTCCAAAGGACTCCAGGGAAGTTTCTTTTGGCGTGCTTGGTTGTGGGCGGTCCTAGCCAAAGTCCACAGGTCTGACCTTTCCCATTATCCACCGACCTTACATATATCAGAATATTTCAGTTTCTAAATATCATTTTGGCTAAACTTTATTTTTACCATCTGAAGGACAAGTGAAAAACTAATCTAAAGCCAAAAAATAAAAAGAAATAAATTTGTTTCTTCAATTACAAGTTCATATGACTAGATCGTTCTTATCAATAAAAGCATTTGGTATTTCAATTAGCATATTAAAATATAAATTTGAATAAAGTAGTTGTTTAATGGTATATAATGAAACAAACTGTTTTTTAAAAGCTTTTGTACAAAGTGCTTTCAAAGAGATGATTCTTTCTGATGGCAGGGGACTGACCTAATTAAGATGCCTAACTAATCTGAATGCCTATATATTTCCAGTAGAAATTCTCTGAAAGATTTTCTGTGATGGCAGTTAGGAAAATATAAAGACCATGAGGGAACTCATTTTGTGACCTCTGCTTCATTAGCTGGATGCATTTAATGAACTGAGTTAGCAGGGTCCTAGGAAAAGATGGGGCACTTGTCATCATTACTCATCAGCCTATGTATAGACATTTAACCATGTTGAAAGTTAAAGCTACTTCAGTGAGTATGTCCTTGAGTATAAAAAGGGTAGTTCATCTCTGCCTCTTTTACTTTAATTTTTACATGTATACAAAACCATCACGAATATCCTCTATTCTTTTTCAGTTGATTCTTTCCTTTTTATTTCATAAATCACTAACGTGTAGCCTTCAGGGACCCACATAACAAAGTACAGAAATTAGAGTATTTAATCAATTCTTTCAAGATTCTTTCTTTATATCATATGTGATATAAATTGTGCAGTTCTCATTTTAATATCCAGGCATCAAGAATATTGTTGTCACCTATCATCAAAGTATTAACCAATGATAGATTTAAGTTATTCTATAGCATGTCTTTCTCTGACAGAGCCTCAGTAAACTATCAAATTCTAAATTCCTTAAAGCATATTTCAGGTGACAAGTTAGAATAATAATTGTCAAATAATACATATAATATTGGAATTTTTTAAATTTAATTTTTTTACTGTAAGAATAAAAAGCTGCTTTATAACATTAACCAAGTATTAGCAAAATATAGCCTATATCACCAAGTCCAAAGGTTCCTAACAAGTTATATTCAATTTTTAAATAAATTTTAAATTAGAAGATAGTTTTAGTATATAAAGAATATCCTAGAAGAGGATCTCCTGCTTTGCACACATAGTACTTTTTACTTCCACTGTGTTATAGCAAGCAATTTTTCCTCAACATTTTCAATCTCTTTAGCAAGTACCATGATCCTTTCTTTGCCTGCTAATTCAATGGCATAAGAATCCCAAAGAGGCCAGATGGCAATATTAACTTTTAGTTTGAGAAAATCATTTGTTTCTGTTCTCCAGTACAAAGACTTCTAGTCAAGAGCCTAATACAATGGGGACAAAAAGCAAATTTTTTATTAAGTGGATCACTGGGAATAATAGTGAGACAAGCCACTGCAGTACCCAAGAATAGCTAGAGAGTGTTTCCTACTCTATAAATTCTGAAAATGGATTTTCTATTATATTACTTGAGCATAAATTTTCACATCACTATTTCCTGTTCCCTTGGATCAGAAGAGTTGAGGCATATGGCTACTGCCAGAAGGAAAACAGGCAGTCTTTCTGAAAGACAAAAATAACACATTTTGCCTTTGGAATGATTATAGTTGCTGAGTTCTTCCTATCTTTCTTGTTACTCACTAAGGACCATGTCCATTTCTCAACCTACATTGCTTGGATAAATGTCTGGCTGGGAATATCTTCTTAGGATAACAAAAAGCTGCCTGGCCTGTGATGGCGCAGTGGATCAAGTGTCGACCTGGAGCGCTGAGGTCGCCAGTTCAAAACTCTGCTTGCTCAGGCAAGACACCTATGGGAGTTGATTCTTCCTGTTCCTCCCCCCCTTCTCCAAAATGTATAAAAATAATTTAAAAAGAAAGGATAACAAAAAGCAGTCATTACAGTCTGTGGCAGAAACTAATATCTAACAATATTTTTTAGAATTAGACAACTAACCTCATGCTTGTCAGCTGTAGACATTATCTTTGATGGTGCCAGCCATCTTTCTGAGGACATAGAAGAGCACTTCAGCTTCTTCAGCAGAGGTATAACCCTGACTGTCATTCCACAGTCCAAGAGTTGAGCAATATGCAAACACTACATAGGTGTGATTGAACGTAGTTCTTCAGTTACCTGGTATAGAAGTACAGAAATGAGTTATTTACTAAATAATACACATAGAAGATTTCAGGCAGTTGGAGTTACTAGAATCAGCCACATGAGATTCATGGTAGTTTTGGCTTTTGCAAAATGTTTGTTATGGCTCTCATTTCAATATATGTTTAGAAACAGAGCTTTTCAAAGATAATATGAAGCCCTACCAATGTCTTGCACAGTGGAACAAGAGTGACCCCAGAAGAAAAAAAAGAAAATTGAAGACTTTCTTGAGACAAGTGTGGTTGAGGGATTATTGGTCTTGACTTTCACTGGAGTCTGTTCTGTAAGCCTGAAGTAGCTGAGTTATGTGGAAGCAGAAATGGTGGGTCAGTCCTCATGGCCCTCCTGCTTTTATTAAGCACTTGATTACATTGTCACTCTCTTTGTTGGTAGTCTCAATGATTGTTCTTCCTTCCAGCAAGGGTAGAACATGTTTTGCATATGAATTATATCCTTGACTTCCAGCCAAAGAATTGATCAGAGCTTCTTCTTTATGTGCTTCATATCTGTATTGACATTAATGGGAATCCAAGTGGTACTGCAGGTCAGACAGACTCTCAGGCTCTGCCCGCCTCAATCCAAGGGGTTGCTTCCACAGCTCCAGTCCTTTAGCTCATAGCAGTCCACAATGTTTTGTAAGCTCTACTGCATCTGAATATTTTCACAGGACAGCTTTATGCAGAGTAGTGGGTTAGGCAACTGAGCCTTCAAAGGGCTCCTGCCATTAAGGGGTCCTGGAGACTTAATCACCCTAACCACTTTTTAAAATATGGAATGATCCTTCAAAAATGCTTGTTATTTTAGGAATAACATGTCAGTGCAACTGTGAGTCCTGTAGAAGGGTGACTCACTATTCAGTTGCCATTTCCACAGTAACTTTTCCATGTGCTGATCAAGGAACCGAGATCATCTCAAGTATTTCTGGTGCCTGGAACCTGTTTTACTGCATAGGGATTATCTAGACCAGGTGTAGTCAACCTTTTTATACTTACCGCCCACTTTTGTATCTCTGTTAGTAGTAAAATTTTTTAACCGCCCACCTGTTCCACAGTAATGGTGATTTATAAAGTAGGGAAGTAACTTTACTTTATAAAATTTATAAAGCAGAGTTGCAGCAAGTTAAAGCATATAATAATAATTACTTACCAAGTACTTTATATCATATTTTTGCTAAGTTTGGTAGAATAAATCCAATAAAACAACTTACTATAGTTAAATCTATCTTTTTATTTATACTTTGGTCGCTCCGCTACTGCCCACCATGAAAGCTGGAACGCTCACTAGTGGGCAGTAGGGACCAGGTTGACTACCACTGATCTAGACTAATTAATGGCTTTTCTATTTTATGCCTTTTTCTTTATTTACCTCCATTCCTTCTGTTCCTAACTTTATTCTCATTTGAAGTCATTTTTCACTTAGATGTATGAGTAAAATTCTGCATTTAGGAACTTACTATTTTATACCCAAATTGCTTATAGTATGTGACTATCAGCACTGTGAACAGTTTTCAATAAATTGGTTAGCTACAAATGGGGCTATTAAAAAATTTGCAAGGAGTTTAACATTTTCATAAGACAAATTATGAGTGATATTTTCTGTTTGGGCTGTTATTTCTTTACTGTTTTGATTTTTTTTTTCAGTTTTAAAACAATAAATGAAAGACGCCTTTGCAAAACTTAATGATGTTGAGAAAAATTTTAGAAGGTAGAATTTGGTATCCCTATAAATGATAAATATGATTTTTACCATAAACTAAAACATCATCTCTAGCAATATATTATTTTGAGTGCATATAGCAAGTTTCATTAATATTCTGGTTTCTCTTCTATAATGCTACATAATATGCTTTATTCTATGAGTATGTCTTTTCAAAGAATTTTATCTCTTGTTAATTTTCAAGGATTTCCAGGTTCACAGCAGCTGATTTTTTACTACAAGTTTTATGACTCTAAAACCATTAGAAGAACATCAATGTTTCCCTAAATTGGTTTTTTGGAGAAAATGTGATATGTTAGATGAATTAAAATAAAAAAGCTAGAAACATAACAGCATATTGGATTACTTGTTAATTTTTTCTTTTTCAAATGTTTTTATATTGAAGGGGATTGATTTGTGGAGTACATTTTCAAACCAATTTCACCTTTGTTTCTAGAAAAACTACATTTTGTCCTAGAAAGCTATTGACATTTCATCAGAGGAAATGGATTCACAGTTGCTGCCCAGTAAAATTTTTCTTAGCGATAGTTCTCTTTCACCAAAGACAATGCAATTGACCTTGGGTCGAAGGATAAAAAGCTGCCATTATGAAGTGACAGAATGACTAGTTGTCTTTATCTGCTAAGTTTTTGCCATCAGAGGTCTTTCAGTCATGCTTTTATATAGAGGAGGAATTAATCCAATAACCACAGCAGCCTAAACTGTACAATATGTTTGTCTTTGTCAATAAAAGCAGAACTTCAAACACATTCACAGATCATAAACATGAATGAAATAGGAATTAAAAGTATCTTGCCATTTAAAATGTCACAAGTCAATTTTGTATACTCCAAATTGTTTATCTTTGGGCTTTTCCTTATTTAAAAATAGGAGGCCAGAATCCATTTAAATTATAACAGTTTAACAATACCTATTCAAAAAGAAACCCTTTAGTTGTCTTTTTCCATATAATTAATTGAAATATCCTTCTGTGAAAAGTTGACATAAGTGGAGCCATTTTTAAATAGAGCTGTAGCAGCATTTCTGAGGAACTGCCTTGTACTTCTTGCTCTTTGAACCTCTGGAATGTCTGTACTGGGAAAAATTACCTTTGGACCAAGCCAAACCAACATTATCTTACAACTGTTTCTAAAGTTAACAGAAAAACAGACATCCTGATTACAAGGACTGATGATTATGGGCATTATTTTGAATGAGTAACCAGCCGTATACAGTTAAAGAGCAACTTTGATTGTCAGTGTAAGTAGAAATTTTTTTCTTCTATTTATGTAATAATTTTTCCTCCTTTTCTCATAAAAATCTCTTGTCTTTACTTCATAACCAGGACTTAATTTTGGTTTCTGGCTGAGTCTATAGCCTGTGGATTCCGATTCCTTTTATCTCAAATAAATGCATATTGCCTCTGGAATCAAAAGTCAAGACATACCTTTTTTTTTTTTTTTTTTTTTGGATTTTTCTGAAGCTGGAAACAGGGAGGCAGTCAGACAGGCTCCCGCATGTGCCCGCCCAGGATCCACCTGGCACGCCCATCAGGGGGCGATGCTCTGCCCATCCGGGGCGTCACTCTGTCATGACCAGAGCCACTCTAGCGCCTGGGGCAGAAGCCAAGGAGCCATCCCCAGCGCCCGGGCCATCTTTTGCTCCAATGGAGCCTCGGCTGCGGGAGGGGAAGAGAGAGACAGAGAGGAAGGAGAGGAGGAGGGGTGGAGAAGCAGATGGGCGCCTCTCCTGTGTGCCCTGGCCGGGAATCGAACCCGGGACTTCCGCACACTAGGCTGAAGCTCTACCACTGAGCCAACCGGCCAGGGCCAGGACATACCATTTTTAAAGAAATTTTACAAGAGAGTTTATTAAGGTAATGATTTGCAAACTGGAATGTAGCTGTTGGGATGAAGAGAGAATGGATTCCAAGATGGAGGGGATAGGTCAGTGTTCATAAAGGCAAACGTTGCAAGGAGGTAATGATTAAAGAGGTGGATTGCTAGGGGAAACAAGACCATACACTAACATAATTTCTTCTTGATTAGTGGGGGAAACTGGACTCTTAATGGTTGACCAATTCAGTGGTAGAGCCAAGTGAATTTGTAAGGTGAGAACAATGAATAATATGTAATTAATCATTTATCAAATACTAATTTTAGCTCAGGTTTATATAACACAAAGACTTTCTTTCACCACACAATTATAGTACAGGGAATATTATTTAACAACAATGTAAGAGTAGAATTTATAAACCCTGGCCTGTTGGCTTAACAGTAGAGCATTGACCTGGTATGTGGATGTCCCGGGTTCAATTACTGGTCGGGGCACACAGGAGAAGCAACCATCTGCTTCTTCACACCTCCCTTTCTCTCTCTCTCTTTCTTTCTCTTCTCCTCCTGAAAACATGGCTAAATTGGTTTGAGTTTATCGGTCCTGGTTGCTGAGTATAGCTCCATGCAGCCTCCACCTCAGGCACTAAAATTAGCAAGGTTGCAAGCATGGCCCCAGATGAGCAAAGTATAAGCCCCAGACAGGTGTTGCCAGATGGATTGGTCAGGGTGCAAGCAGAAGTCTATCTCTCTATCTCTTATCCTCTCACTTAAAAAAAAAAGTGCAAATTATCAAACAATGCAATCAACATGAGGAGAGGAGGGTGCTGCTTGCTCCGCAGGTGTTTTCAGAGCCCCAAAGGGCAAAGTTGTGCTCTGTAAATAGTTTCAGAGCTCAGGCTGCAAAACTTAAAATACTGTACCACAAGTTATAACATTAAAGTTCTTTAAGTCCTCATCTCTTACTTTGGCTTTTTTTTTTATATATATTTTAGGATACATTTTCTATTTATTTTTTGGAGGCTGACAAGTTTAGCTAAATGTAAAGACACTATCACAATAATTAAAGGTAGAAATGAGTCCTGGTTCTTGTCTTAGCTATATCATTGATCAGTATGTGATCAATGATAGGCAATGTATTCTTCTGAATCTTTGCTTTTCATCCATTACTATGGAGGATAAAAAGTATATATTTCTTTCAAAGAAGCTTCCAGTTATACTACTGTCATTATTTATTTTATTCTTATTATAGAAAATAATTGATATGCTCAGGGGTTTTTTGTTTGAAAAATATATGCCATTTAATCACTGTGTAAAAAAGTTCTTCAAAATGAGTATTAATATTTGATTTAGCATCTCCAACATGCATCAAAGGCTCCATCAGTGCCTGCAGACATCAGTTAGATGTGGCAGTATTTTGAAAATCCACCTAATACCTATTCTTTACACCAGAATACACCTTTCTTTCATTTGAGGACCAGTGAAAAAAGAATTATTTCAGAACTGCTAAGAGAGAAATCACCCTGAGCATAAGCAAATTCGACTAAGATCATTGGTCTATACTTTTCACACAATATTAAGGTGGTTACAGTTTTACAGACTAGCATGAAATTTCTGGCAGAGAGGTCTATGAGCCAGCAGTTGAAAAACATTACTCTATACAATAAAATGGCTCCACACATGATATTATGGCAGGCAAAAAAATGTGGTAGTATCACAAAGATGCTCATGTCTTAAATCCAAGAATTTGTGAATATGCTATCAAATATGAGAATAGAAACTTTGCAAAAGTGATTAACTTAAATATCTTGATATAAGATATATTCTGATTATTCAGGTAGAACCAATGTAATCAAAAGGGTCTTTATAAAGGGAAGGGAGGAGCCGGATGGTCAGAGAGATATCTGATAATGAAAGAAAAGGTCAGAATAACATGGCTATGGGCTTTCAGGATAAAATTTTATGTCAAAGTTTATGAACAACCTGTGGAAACTTGAAAAGTCAAGAGAATAGTTTCTTCTCTTAAGCTCTCAGAAGGAAGCTAGAATCTCAATAATCAGTTGATACATTGACTTTAGTCATGTGAGACCTATTTTGAACTTCAAATCATCCAAAACTGTAACACATTTTATTTGTACTGTTGTAAGATCCAATGGTTATGCTAATTTTTTATAATAGCAAGAATTGAGATAAACAAATATATTTTCATCTCCACATCTTTTTCTTCTTTTCTCCATGGGAAGTAATAAAATAACAGATATTCTGAAACTTATATCAACTCTTACTATGTGATTGCCTACTTTTCAAACACAGCATTTAATTATTTCAAAGTCCCTCTAAGTTATGAGTGGACAGACCCTGTATGTTTTCAAGGTCAAGCCTATGAGATTCCTTGATAGTTTAAATTAAGTTCTGTTTTTGGTTTTGCTTTTGGTTTTATCAGTCGTATGGACAGAATTTTTGGGTTTGGTGAGGTAAGGAAAAAGACTTAGAGAGAAAGGTCCTGAGTTCAGTTATGCATATTATATGTTTAAAATGCCTAGTAGACACCCACATGAAAAAGTTTTCAAAGTGGCTGTATTTGTCTAGATGTTAAAGTGAACATATAAATCAGGGAGTCGTGAACATTATAAGATCACCCACACAGTAGCTGCAGTCTGAAAGAAAAGAGATTTCTTGGGCATGCCAATGTCGTTAGCTTGGGAACATGAAGAGGAAATACAAAAGGTGGTTGAGAATGACTAGATAAGTATGTTTTTAAGGTCAAACTTATGAGATTCCCTGATTGTTTAAATTAAGTTCTGTTTTTGGTTTTGCTTTTTGCTTTTTTTTTAGATAATAAAGCAGGAGATATACCTAGTGAATGAACTCTTTCAAAGGTAATGCTGTTGATAAGGTTAGATGAGAGCAAAGACTTAACCTTTAATTTAGATATATGGAAATTAAGAGTTACCTTTATAGAAATAATATTAAGGGCAAAAAAAAAAAACCCAAAAGCAAAAATCAACTTTGCAATACACTGAAGACAAAATGTCGGGAAAGAAGTGTAGGCAACAATCAAATTGGACAGGGATGTCAGTCAAAGAAATTTTGTTGCTTTTTCTTAAATATGGATTAATTATAGTTGTGTGCTCTGGGAATGGTAAAAATTAATAACCTAAGCAATGAAGGAAATAATTGCTAGAGTGATATCACTGAATAGGCAAGAGGGAATGGGATCGACAAAACAATTTAAAAAATAGTTTAAAGCATACCTAATTTAATAATTACAGAAAGTAAGAATGATTCATGAATAAAGTTGGTCATTTTGTCCCTACTTGCTCTGGTATGTTTTCTGGCCTTGCTTCAACCCCCTAGCAAGTGTCTGTTACCCTGCTCTCCCATCAGAGGCCAACATTCTAGAAAACAGCCTGTGGTTTAGACTCTTCTTCTAGAAATACAACCTTGTAAAATAACTATCTTTCTACAATTCTCTTTCATAAAAACTGTCATGTAGGAAGACTGTATCACAATGTGATTAGGGGCAGAGGCCCAAAGGTTGTTTCTATTTAATTGCCTTAGGCATCAGTTTCTTCTTAATGCTTAAAAGTATATTTTGAACCTAATAAAATGTACATAAATATTGGTTGTTCTTAGCATTATAACCTAAACATAATATATAACCTGAATGGACTTTAGAAGAATTAAATAAGATAATATGTATCAACCATTTATTTTATATCAAATGTCAATAAATATTTCTTCTCTTTGCATTTTTGCTGTTAATTGAGCAAACACAATATGATGGAATTTGAATGGTTAGTCTTTTCCCTCTATCCAATCTACACTTATTCTGCATTTCATGGCTAATTTTTTGGTTCTCTTCTTTGTATCTAGTTTTCTCTAAGTGACACTATCAATTTCTATGGATTTAAATATTGTCTTAGCACAGTGGCTGTTAAAACTATAGATCCAGAACAAAATATTCTTCGAAACCCAGGCCCACACATACAACTTTGCACTGACATATTCCTACAAGTGCCTCAAAAATTCCTCAAAATTAGTTTATCCAAAAAGTATCTCATTGCCCCACTCAATTTCCCTTCACCAAAACCTTTTATCATTCCTTCAATTTAACCTTTTCTATCTCAGTAAAGAAAACACAATCCACTTAGTCACTAAAGTTTGAAATGAAGAAATCATTTATAATTTCCCATTCCTTTCTAACCATTTTCACATTTTATCATTCAACAGCCCTTATCAAATACATCTTCTAATACAACAATACAATTTCTTCCTTTTCTTTCATCTCCACTGCCAATATTTTAGTCTTTGCTGCAATTGTCTCTCACCCTCATTGTATAACAGTTTCTTAACAGGATTAAATAGTTTAGTCATTCTTAGTCACTTATTCTACCCCATACCAAATAGTAATTTCCAAAAATTGCATATTTAAACACTTACTCTGTTTCTTAAAGCATTTTAATGGTTTTCTATTTATCTTAGGATAAATTCTAAACTCTTCTCTATGGCCCTTTAATGATCTCTCCATATTATTGATATTTATATCCAGACACAAAAATGATTTTCAGTTTCTCATGGACAGGAAGTAATTTTCTTCCTCAGGGCCTTTGCACATGCATTTTCCCAGTCTGAAATGCTCTCTCTCTCGATTCTCATAAGACCAACATCTCATTCCTTGGGTGTTCATATAAAAGGCAACTCTTCAATGTGAGTGTTTTTCTTTATAGCTTATCAAAACTAGGTCTAATTTCTTCCACCCCATTATTCCTCATCTCAGCCCTTATATATTTGTTTTTTACCACACTGATACAACAAACAAAATACATTATTAGTTTGTTTTGTCATAAAAAGAGATCTGTGTGAACATTTAACTAATAGAATATAATGTATATAAAAGAAAGAACCTGCCTGACCAGGCGGTGGTGCAGTAGATAAAGCATCGAACTGAGATGCGGAGGACCCAGGTTCAAGACCCCAAGGTCGCCAGCTTGAGCGCAGGCTCATCTAATTTGAGCAAAAACTCACCAGCTTGGACCCAAGGTCGCTGGCTTGAGCAAGGGGTTACTGTAACCCCACGGTCAAGGCACATATGACAAAGCAATCAATGAACAACTAAGGTCTCGCAACAAAAAACTAATGATTGATGTTTCTCATTTTTCTCTATTCCTGTCTGTCTATCTATTTCTCCTCTGACTCTCTCTGTCTCTGCAAAAAAAGAAGAAAAAAAAGAAAGAACCAAAAATCTTTTATTCTAGCATGGTGTCTAGCACAATTCCTACTATAGATAGTAGGCACTCAATGAATGCTAATTAAACATAATAATAAATTTGACCTTAAAAATTCATTAATGTCTTTTGATGTAGTTTTATAAAACATTATTTAAAATAAAATTTATATAAGAAATAAATTAATAAACTTTCTTTAGCTGAGACTATCTATATTTATATGCTACTTAACCTAAGAAATATTTTGTCCCAGCCATATCTTTGAAAAATATGGCATAAATAGAATTAGTAAAATCATGCTTATAAGTTGAAAGTCTTCATTTAATCAAAATTACAAAATTAAAATATAAATGGATTTATCTGATGTCATATATTTCAGTGGTTTTGTTGGAATGAAAATAGTGCTCAAAGCAGAATAACAGACTGCCTACATCTGTGAATTTTCAAGTTTAGACCAATATCTCTGTGGCTGAAGGCTGTTGGACATCTGGTAATTTTCACTCCTTCATTTTGGCATATACTTCTTTGATATTTTTGAGAAAAAAGTAATGTTTGCATGTGTGATTAAAATATTTGTGAGAAATTCATCTTTGCATATTTTAATTATTTTATAATTAATTTGTTCTTATTTTTCTTTTAAATTGATGAAGATACAGGTAAAATTAAATTATTCAATTGTTATTACTAAAGGTCAAATATTGACAAAGACATTTTGTAACTAGACAATTCAGATATTTTATAAATAATTAGCAAACTATGTGATTTAAGCTGGTTATTTTTCCAGTAGTTTTGACATTTTATTCTTGCACCACATAACTAACAGGAGTAGTGAGAATATTATTGACAAGATGAATAGGTTTATTACTTTTATTTGGAGCTGCACCAATTTTTTGGTTTCTAAGGTCTACAGATAGCTCCTATCCTTTAAAAGTTTAAAAAAGCCCCACTTTTAAGTGCAGCTGCATGAATTGTTGTTTTATTACCACAAGATGAAAAGAGTAAAAGTAATATTTAAGATTTGACTGCAATTTCAAACTTGAGTATTGTTTCTGTCTCCTTTTTCTAATTTTTCTTCATTTTACCTTTGCTATACAGATTTCTATGTCATATATACAGCACTAAGCAGAGTCCCTTTTCTCAAGAAATTCACAATCTTGTTAAAGAGGAGATCTGTGGAGATGTAACTAGGGAAACAATTCAATAAATGATAAATGCCAGGGAAGCAGTTATTTCCCAAATGGAGGTTCAAATGGCTCAGAACTCTATTCTTAAATGAATGGTTAACTATGCTCTCTTGTATCATGAACCGTCCAGGTGATACATGCAAAAATTGCCTTAATGGTAGTGTACACACACATCTCAGTTTACACCAATTGTCCAGTTATGAATAGCCTCTCTTTTGACTTCCAAAATAACTGGATGAAAGGAGTTTTTCCTCTAATTTAATATTCTTATGAGTACAAGGGGTATAACAGCAAAACTAGGTTGAATTACCCTTGTATCCTTCTTTTCCCACCACTCTATAAAAAGCACACATCTTATTTCCCTCTCCACCTTCTATTACCATCATATTTAGCGTAACTCAATATGCTAATGGCTACTGAAAGACATTACATTGCAGATGTTTACTCTTTATTCACTGATGGAAACCCTCCTTTACAGAAGATGGGGTCCCAACCTTGCAATTTTATCTTTTATATAAACCTTACATTTTAAAACAATTTTTTAAATGCTATGTTACAGAGCCTGACATAATTCCTTTGAGCTAAAACTCCTGGCATCCCAGTGACACACAAAATTGAAACCTTAGAATGACTGTAATCTTTATGCTTGGCCTCGCTGGACTCACTGTGATGACTTCTGATCTTTCTGACACATGTAGCCTTCTAAACTCACTTCCTGTGTTTGAGTATGAACGATGTCTTCACACATCATATATGCTTCTTAACTATGACCACAGATCCTCTTCTAAAAGTACTTCGGATTCCTCCTCAGTTGTGTGGCTTGAAGTGTAAGAGGTTCAACCAGTCTCAGGGGATTTCTATTGTTCTATTCCATCTAGTTTCCTCTGTAGAGCTGGGTACTTTAGTATTCTGTGGACAAATCAGACCCATTTAAAAGTTCTTCTTTGACTTATCAGAAGTTTTCTCAAATATATTTTCCCTCCTCCCTCTCTCCACATAAAAAGATAACTAATGAGCTGGAAAAAATCTAAAACTCCTTTAAAATTAAAGGGTTGAAGAATATAGCACCAGAGCTGTTGTTCACAATCCCTTTAGAGTCATCCCCAAATATCTACACGCAAATATCCATTACCAGTCTGTTTATCTATCAAATTATATATTTATCTATCTAAATATGTGGTTTTGCTGTGGTTTCCATGACAATTAATCTTTGTTCCTGGGTATCGTGGAGAACAGGAGGAAGGACTCAGATGCTAGCGTTTTGAAAAAAAAAGAATTTAGGAGCTCAGCGTTGCCGACATCAGCACTTAGCACTAGACACAGATGCTGCAATAATACTTGCCACTTTTGTATGGCCCTAAAGTGAAAGCAAGTTCATTCTGTGTGATTTCCATTCAAAAACTCTCATCTGTACTCTTTCTTCATGGCCTCGACACTGAACTAAATGCCTTTGCTCCATTGCTTGATGATCTTTTTAGCCTTATTCGTGTTGGAGGGTGATTTATCTGTGGGAGCTATCATAACCACAAACTGCTAGAACAGTACAGGTCCTCAGGTGTTCTGAGACACCATGGATAGTCATCAATTTGTGACTCACCTTTACAAATACACAAAAGTATCTACTTCATTCAAAGTTTTTCTCTCAAGCAAAACTGTGTCCCTAAACTCATTTCATTTATAGTGTTTCTTTTCCTGTTCTATCTAGATACCAATGTGTGGTAACAGGATTCACATACTAAAAAAACTGAGGTTGTAACTGGTTAATAGTGTCACAATGGACTTTTCATTTAAAATTTTATTAATTTAATTCCAATTAAAAATCTAAACCTTTTGAAAGTAAAATTACTTATTTTCTGACTCTACTTTCTCATCTCTCCTAAATAAGGAAAATATTTTATCTATATAACTTGATTGATAGTACAAATTCAATATATACTTTATTAATATTGACCTATAATTAGAAGAATATTGCAAGCTTGTGGTCAGATTTACATTAAGACACTGAATCTGACCATCCCTCCCCAAAAAAGTAACCATTTTTCTGATTTCCAGCCATAGACCCATTTAGTAATTCCCATTTTTCAAATACAAAAACTGTAACTTTCTTCTGACCACATCTCTGTTTTGGGGGAGAATCTCATGTGTTTTTAGCGTACAGCAAGAGTGGAGGAATAGGTCCTCTCTTAGGCCTGTAACATCATCAGGGCAAATGGACAGGACGAAGAACATGCATATTTTTATCGTATTATATTATTGTGAAATAGCTCAGTTGGGAGGGTGTTAGACCAAAATAAAAAGGCCCTCTTTTTACTTTTTTAAATGTTTTATTTTATTGATATTTTAGAGAGAGGAAGGGAGAGAGCAGGAGAGACAGGAACATCTGTTCTGTATGTGCCCTGACCAGGGATCAAACCGGCAACCTCTGCACTCTGGGTCAACGCTCTTAACCAAGCTATCTGGCCAGGGCTTTTTTTTTTTTTTTTTTTTTAAATTTCACAGAGACTCTTTATCAATTCTGCCAGTTGGGTCTTCCTAATTTCACTCAAATTCTTCATATTTCATTTCATTGGTCCGGGCCAATCTCTAAAAGTTTGATTCTATATCAAGCTAATTTTAGAACATTTGGAAAAGATACATGCCAGAAAGAGGAAGAAACACCTTGAAAATGTTGCCAGTGCACGTGTGCATTTTTTATCTAAAAACCAAGCTAGATCATAATTTAAATCTAAAATTTTTTAATACATAACTTACTAGTTACCAATATTAAATCAGAATATTAAATTTCTTTTCATAAAAAAATGTGAATTGAAACCAGTTTTTTTAATTAAGTAAATAACTTAAAATAAATAACAGCATCATCAACTCATTGCCCTTAGCTAGTTTTTCTCTTTTGAAAGCTAAGTCTTGGTTGGCCTCTAGGCAGAGATAGAACAGCTGTTTAAGCAAGTTGTTGCCCACCTGGGAGAAAATTGAAACTCTCACAGCTTCAATACTATCCATGAAGTTGTTTACATCACAGGAGTTAGTCATCTGAAAGTTATTACAGCAGTCAATTTTAACTTTAAAAAGATATAAATATTTTCTGCTAGTCTGTATTTTTAAATGTTAACAGAATTGTACATATTTAATCCCAAATTTTTTTATTAATTTTAATGCAGTGACATTGAAAAATCAGAGTACATATGTTCTGAGAAAACATCTCCAGATTATTTTGAAATTTGATTATGTTGCATACCCCTCACCCAAAGTCAAAATGTCTTCTGTCACATTCTATCTGGTTTTCTTTGTGCCCATCCCTTCCCCCCACCCCCTCTCTCTCCTTCCTCACCCCCTCCTAAACCCTCCACCCCACCCTCTGTTACCATCACATTATTGTCCATGTCTATGAGTCTCACTTTTGTGTCCCATCTATGTATGGGTTCATATAGTTCTTATTTTTTTCTGATTTATTTATTTCACTCTGTATAATGTTATCAAGGTCCATCCATGTTGTTGTAAATGATCCGATGTCATCATTTCTTGTGGCTGAGTAGTATTCCATAGTATATATGTACCAAAGCTTTTTAATCCACTCGTCCTCTGACGGACACTTGGGCTGTTTCCAGGTCTTCGCTATTGTGAACAATGCTGCCATAAACATGGGGGTGCATTTCTCCTTCAGGAACAGTTCTATGGTGTGCTTGGGGTATATTCCTAAAAGTGGGATAGCTGGGTCAAAAGGCAGTTTAATTTTCAATTTTTTGGCCTGACCTGTGGTGGCGCAGTGGGATAAAGCGTCGACCTGGAACACTGAGGTCGCCGGTTTGAAATCTTGGGCTTGCCTGGTCAAGTCACATATGGGAGTTGATGCTTCCTGCTCCTCCCCCTTCTCTATCTCTCTCTGTCTCTCTCTCACACTCCTCTCTCTCTAAAAAATCAATAAATAAAATATTTAAAATTTTTTTTTTCAATTTTTTTGAGGAATCTTTTTACTGTTTTCCACAGTGGCTGCACCAGTCTGCATTCCCACCAGCAGTGCAGAAGGGTTCCCTTTTCTCCACATCTTCACCAGCACTTATTCTGTGTTGTTCTGTTGATGAGCGCCATTCTAACCGGTGTGAGGTGATATCTCATTGTGGTTTTAATTTGCATTTCTCTAATGATTAATGATGTTGAGCATTTTTTCATATGCCTATTGGCCATCTGTATGTCCTCTTTGAAGAAGTGTCTATTCATTTCTTTTGCCCACTTTTTGATTGGATTGTCTTTCTGGGGTTAAGATTTACAAGTTCTTTATAAATTTTGGTTATTAACCCTTATGAGACATACTGTCAAATATGTTCTCCCATTGTGTAGTTTGTCTTTTTATTCTGTTCTTACCGTCTTTGGCTGTGCAAAAGCTTTTTAGTTTGATATAGTCTCATTTGTTTATCCTGTCTTTTATTTCACTTGCCTGTGGAGATAAATCAGCAAATATATCGCTGCAAGAGATGTTGGAGAGCTTACTGCCTATGTTTTCTTCTAAGAAGCTTATGGTTTCATGACTTGCATTTAAGTCTTTTATCCATTTTGAGTTTATTTTTGTGAATGGTGTAAGTTGGTGGTCTAGTTTCATTTTTTTGCAGGTAGCTGTCCCATTTTCCCAACACCATTTATTAAAGAGGCTGTCTTTACTCCATTGTATTTCCTTACCTCCTTTGTCAAATATCAGTTGTCCATAGAGCTGTGAGTTTATTTCTGGGTTCTCTGTTCTGTTCCATTGATCTATATGCCTGTTCTTATGCCAGTACCAGGCTGTTTTGAGTACAATGGCCTTGTAGTATAACTTGATATCAGGAAGTGTGATACCTCCCCCTTTATTCTTCTTTTTTAAGATTACTGAGGCTGTTCGTGTTCTCTTTTGGTTCCATATAAATTTTTGGAATACGTGATCTATATCTTTAAAGTATGTCATCGGAATTTTAATTGGTATTGCATGGAATTTATAAATTACTTTGGGTAATATAGACATTATAATGATGTTTATTCTTCCTAACCTTGAGCATGGTATATGCTTCCACTTGTTTGTATCTTCCTTTATTTCTTTTATCAATGTTTTATAATTTTCCAAGTAAAAGTCTTTAACTTCCTTGGTTAAATTTACACCTAGGTACTTTATTTTTTGGTTGCAATTGTGAAGGGAATTGTTTTTGTAATTTCTCTTTCTGACAGTTCATTGTTAATATATAAAAATGCCTCTGATTTCTGAGTATTAATTTTATATCCTGCCACTTTGCTGAATTCATTTATCAAGTCCAGTAGTTTTTTGACTGAGACTTTAGGGTTTTTTATATACAATATTGTATCATATGCAAATAATGATAGTTTTACTTCTTCTTTTCCAACTTGAATGCCTTTTATTTCTTTTACTTGTCTGATTGCTGTGGCTAGGAGTTCCAAGACTATGTTGAATGAGTGGTGAAAGGGGGCACCCCTGCCTTGTTGCTGATCTTAAGGGGATTGTTTTTAATTTTGCCCATTGAGTATGATGTTGGTTGTGGGTTTGTCATAGATGGCTTTTATCATGTTGAGGTATGTTCCCTGTATTCCCACTTTGTTGAGAGTTTTGATCATGAATGGGTGCTGGATTTTATCAAATGCTTTTTCTGCATCTATTAAAATTATCATGTGGTTTTTCTCCTTCCTTTTGTTTATGTGATGAATCACATTGATTTACGAATAATGTACCAGCCTTGCCTCCCCAGAATAAATCCCACTTGATCATGGTGTATGATTTTTTCCATATATTGTTGGATCCGGTTTGCTAATATTTTGTTGAGGATTTTAGCATCTTAATTCATCAGGGATATTGGCCTATAATTTTCTTTCTTTGTGTTGTCTTTGCCTGGTTTTGGAATCAGAATTATGCTCGCCTCATAAAAGGAGCTTGGAAGTTTTCCTTTCTCTTGAATTGTTTGAAATAGCTTGAGAAGGATAGGAGTTAGTTCTTTGAATATTTGGTAGAATTCATTTGTGAAGACATCTGGCCAGGGTTTTTCTTTGTTGGGAGTTTTTTGATGACTGTTTCGATCTCATTTGGTGTAATCAGTCTGTTTAGGTTTTCTTAATCCTGAAATTTAAGGAAATGCATAGTTATTGTATTTCCATTTCTAGGAAAAGCATACTAACTTGTAAATGTTTCAAGTAAATATTATTGGTATTAATTTTAAAAATTTAAAAGACGTGACATTTGATTTTCTATAAAAGATTCAACGGGGTCTAAAAAACAGCAAGATGACTAAAATATATTTCAGTTGTGAAAAATATAACCGTTACAATTTTCACCTAAATTAGATAAGCTATTTTAAGTATGCCTTCTCTGGGACAAACTGCATTTCTGTGTCTTTCAAAGGTTATTTAGAAATCTAATGAATATTTGTAATATGTGTGTTGTGTATTGGCTTAATATGATTTTAGTCCACTTATGAATTAAGTAAAATGTTTTAATCTAGTTTATAAAAAAATATTTTTAAAAATTTGCTTTGATATAAGATTAGAGTGAAGTGTGCCACGATGTCATCAGTCTACATCTAGTGTCCTTGATAAGAAGTCAGCAGGCCAGCTACTGAAGGTCCCCTGCTGGGGACTTATCCAAAACAACATGTAGGGAAGCAACTATATCTAACCAACAGGACTCTTAGACTGTAAAAACCGACAGTTTGTGGAGTATCTGAGATTTTGAGTTTGGGAAAGGCAACTGATTCTTTGCCAACTTAAAACCTCTCAGAAGACCTTCAGGAAATTTAGCTCCCCCATGACCAAGATACTGTGCTTAGCATCTGCAAAAAGCCACGGAGCACCCTCTGGAAGAGGTAACCCTGCCCACCAACACTGGTTTCTTCATTCCCTAGCAACGGTGCTCTAGAAACAAGAAACTTTTTTGCTGGCAGCTGGAAATTAATTCTCCGATTTGGACTTTATTCCTCCATCCCTCCTTGCCTGGAACAATAATGTGATTAATCTGTCATTTGTTTGGAATGCTACTTATTTAGTTTATTAAGAGATTATTATAGTAAATGCTATTGGCCTGTGAAATTATTATAATTCCCCCAGGGAGCCTATGATAAATAAATTACCAGCAAATACAAACTCAGCTTCTGAGTGTAACTTTTGCTGTCTCTCCATAACAAAATATGTTAACACAGAATGCCTTGAAAATTTTACGTACTACTTTTAAGTGCAATACCTGTAAAAAACAGTAAAGCATACAAAATTATAAGGGTTTTTTAAAGGAGTCTTAGACACTCAAAACTTTAAAAATATATGTTTTCTTCAACTCGCTCCTCAATTACTCTTCACTAGGTGTTAATCCACAAAAAAGAATTAAAAATAAATAACTACTGGAAGTTTTCAAAATAACATAGTGACCAAAATATTTGAGATTTTTATACATGTAGTAAGCAAAAGATAAAAGGTAAAATCACCATTTCCCCTCATAAATAACCCTTTTACAAAATTCTTCACAGAGACTCCAAATGAAAATATCTACACTAAAATTTGTTATTGATATATGTATATTTTATGATATATATTATTAAAAGAAAAATAGTAGATTTTTTATATGTGTACTGAATAGTAATGGAGGTCATAATATTTCTTCCCCAAATTAACAAAATGTTATTTTGCATTTTGGGTTTTTTAGAATAAAATATATTCTCTTGATAGAAACAAACATACACATTTCCAAAAATAAGTACTATGACACATTTCTTCTTGAATATCTGATTATTTGAAAGTCATCATGGCAAACATTGCATATGATTAATTTTAAACATAATTAGAAAGACTATTCAGCAGATCTGTATAGATTATAGCAAAGTTCTCAACATGACACCAGACCAGAGGACTTGTAGTCATTGCTTTCTTCACCTCTACACATCACATTAAAAAAACATTAATTTCACTTAAAAATGTTCTGATAAAGCACTAAAAATTACTAATTTTATTTAATCTTAATACTCAAATATACATATCTTTTAATATTTTGAGTGAAAAAATGAAGAACTTTGCATAAACACCTGCTGCCTAGTGACACACAAGATTCATCTCAAGAAAAACCAATAGTGTGATTTGCAAGCTCAACTAGCAAAGTTTTTCAAAAAAGGAAATTCGTATTTGACACAATATCAGATAAAAAATTTATGGTTATTCAGTCTTCGTCACTTGGCACATTTTCTCAAAAATTTATGAATTGAGGCTGTGACTTCAAAGAAATCAACTTACTCCATTTGTTGCTAATTATGAAATTCAAGCTCTCAAGAGAAAATTGTAAATTTGGAAAAATGTATCTGATGCTGTGAATTTGACAGCTTCAGGACACTTCAGGTTTTCCAATGAAATCAGCAGAGAAATTAAAAATGTGACTCTAAATATACATAATAAAATGTGTCAAATCTTGGAACATCTGCACAAGGAAGCAAACAAATATTTTACAAAAGAACAAAGAATGCTATTGTAAAATTCATCATGAATAAAAGGCCTTTTCAAAGTATAGAGTAGTCCATTGTATTTTAGTGTAACAAAGTAAAAAAAAAAAGTTAAATGTACTTGTAGATTCTACATATCAACTAACTGCTAAGAAACACCTTACCAATATTGGTATATCAAACAGTAGGCGTAGTTACCTGAGAAGGTTATTGAAATACACTTCTCTTTGAAAAACATATTCCCTCACACAAAAATATCTGTGTGAGGCTTCATTTTTTTCATATATGCTAATTCAAACTACATATGGTATCTGCTTGAACAGAGAAACAAACATAAAAATTCAGTTGTCTCTATAAATCAGTTATTTAAGAGATTTATAAAAATGTAAAATAAAACCACTCTTTCCACTCATTGCTTTACAGTTTGTTAAAAAGTTTTATAACATATTTAATGTTAATATGTGATGTTTATCAGTGTTTTCTCCAATGAATTTTTATATAAATATTCTCATCATTACTCAGATAAAATTTCTAAAATAATAAACATTGATAGACATTGCCACATAAAAGAAGTTTCTTAAGCTTCATAAGTTAGTCACTAACTCTTAAGAATGTTACAGCATCCTGGAGGCAAAAACTGTAAGAATTATTCATCTATATAATTGTAATTACTCCAATTTTATATAATCAGATTTTCTGTTTTCCTTTTGTGAAACATGAGCATAAACAAATGTACATTATATTTTAACAAAATAACTTCTTAATGTAAAAGAAATAAAAATGTGACAATTTGAGAAAAATTATCTTACTCTTCTACTTGTAACTCTTGGATTTGCTCTATACTCCATTAGAATAAAATTCATAGATATGACCATATCTTGCTTACGTATCAAGTTAAAAGAACAACATTTATATTTTTTAAATTTAGACAATACAGACTGACTTGTCAATATGTAGATGAGTGTTTGGTTGTCTTATGTCTCCCTCTAGACCCCATGTGCACACTCTTGCCCTTTGCTCATGCTTTCAATATTTATATCATAATTTTAATTCAGTATTTATTTATAGCATTTCTTAGATGTCATTCAGCTGTTTCTAATAATAATTTCCTCTGCATAGTTTTGTTTTCCTTGTATACTATTTGTCTTATAATTGTTCACTTTGCTTGATCTATACTTATCACTGATCCATCCACCCAGAAGCCTCATATTACTATTTATTCTCTCAAGACAACTAAAAATTTCAGAAATTCTATTAGATTTTCTTCTGGAAACAGCTCTTCCAGAGTTTATGATCTGCTTCAGTGTGAACTGGTACATCTCTAAGAATGATTTCATCCTTCTCCACAATCCCGGATTTTACTTTTCTTATCTTTTTTAATAAGACTGCCTCAAATTTCTAACTCCATCAGTTTTAGTGATTAAAAAATTTTCCACTCTGTACAGTAGGGAAAAAATAGTTTTTATTTTAGCCTCACACTTGTCAGATGGTTTGATTGGATATAAAGTATTATACAGGAAATAATCAAAACTATATTAAAGGCACTGTTGAATTGACTTCTAGATTTCAGTATTACCTTTGAAAAGTTTAGGGAAATTCTAATTCTTAATCCTATCAATATGGTCCATTTACTCTGAAAATTTGTAGGATTTTCTTCATGTCTACATTGTTTTAAAATTTTAAAATAATGTGCCATTCATAAAAAAGGTAAAGAACAAGAGAATAGTGTACCTGTCTGGAAATAAAATCTACTGTGTTGAATGAGAGAATGGGGATTATACATATGGTGTTACTGGCTTTGCCTTATAAGCTTTCCCAGTAAACCCCATTCATTTAACATGTGCCTTTCTTGTACCTAATTTTATCTATTTTTCTTCATTTAGCTTTTTACCCTAGAAAACATTTTTTTTTTATTTCTGAGATTTTTTTTACCTAAAAATTTTTATTAAAGATTTCTTCTTCTTTTCCAGTTTCATTTCTGCAAAATCTATTTTCTGAAAGTTAAAAGTTTTGGACAGCTCTTTTAAAATTATTAAATGTTATTTTCAATTATTTATTTTATTATTTTTGTTTTTCTTTTATCAATTTTTTTTCTGTATTACTATTTTGTGCAAAAGTTGAATGTTTATTCTGGTAATTTTTACTTCTGAAAAAATTTTGATTAACAAATTTTATCACAACATCCTATCTTCATTTTATTATTATAAAATCATCTTTATTATCAGTGATACTTTTTTAATTTTATTTATTCTGTGTTTTTCTTTATTTTATTTATTTTTTTACATCCAGATCCTCTTTATCTGTTTGTCTTTATCTCTAACTTTCAGGTTAAAATCTTTCCCTAAAATTTTACCTTGGTTCTGGTTTTATTTTATTAAATAATTTCTAGTTCCGCCAATGTAGCAGGTTGACTTTGAATTTCATTGTAAGAGAATTTGTCTGTTGTTGTATTTTTTTATTAGAACATGCTTAAAGTCATGACTTTATTTTTTTTCTCCTCTTGCTTAAAGTTTTTAGAGCAGAATCTTCCAAATGTTACTTATGAAGGTGAAAGGAGAACACTTTTGGAATCACCATACTGTATGCTCATGTACGCTTAATTCCTTTGTCTTCAGTATTTTACTCCATGGCTCTCTTCCCCAATAGACAATGAGCTATAAGTTTTTTTCTAAAAGCATGCAATAGGCAGTTCTTCCACACACAAATTGTTTTAAATAATTAGGTTAACTCTGCTAATCATGTTATGGGGTTATATATTTCCCTATCACTATGTTTCTTCAAGATAGTTAAATTATAATAATACTAATAAAAATTTTCTTTGGAAAATGGCCAGATTATAAATACATAAAATAAAGATTATTTATAATACCACAGAACAAAATGAGACTCACAACCATTTTTATTTTGCATGACAACAGAAAAATTATTATTGTAGTATAAAATTAATCAAATACACTTGTATTTATGTGTAGGAGGAAGGTACATAAATGATTACCTGCAAATACTTGCTTCAAAAGCTTATTGAAAGCTTAATGAAGCACCAAGGTATTTATCTCTGTGAAACCTATGTTTTAGTGCAGAGGTTGAAAAATATGACCTGTAGGACAAAATCAGTGAGCTATCTGTTTTTATAAATAAATGATCTTTGGAATACAGCTATATGCATCACTTACACATTGTCTATAGTAGCATTTATCCACAATGCCAAGTTTAGTAGTTGTTACAGAGACCTCATGTGGACCTTAAAGAATAAAATAGTAATTGAAGCTTTATAGAAAAATTTCCAGACTCCATTTTTAGCGAAGTATTTTTTAATGGAGCACATTATAGCATTAGTTAAATATTATATATTTACCAAAATCTAAAGACTGAAATGATATGTAGTTTGGAGTTAATAAAATTATAGAAAAGTTAATTATGTCATTTATGGTATAAAGCACAGATAAATTCCAAAATTGATAGTGAGTATGAACTGTAATAATGTTATTCGAGAACAATAATTAAAAACTGGATTTAAAAAATCCAGTGCCTTTCAGAAACATTTCAGCTAAGAGCCCAAAGTGATTAATTAAATTTATAATTAGTAGAAGTCAGAGTCTTCCCACAGGCATTTGTCACATGATCAGAAGGTACCAAGCTTCCTCCTGTTCAGTAACTGCTTTGGAAAGTACAGTTTAGAATTATGTGAGTGTTTGTGTGACTGATATGTGTATGAGTGCTGATGATGGAGAACAAAGCCACGCCAATGTAGGACAAAGCCAATCCAATATTAGAACTCTCATTTCTCTTGAAAATGTGCTAGTTTATTTAACTGTGGTAGACTGACCCACAACCTTTCATTAAAACATCTGACATTAGTTTCTTTGCCTAAAAATTCAAGTCAAAAATAAGTGTTCCTGGGAACAGAATTATATATTACTTCTAGTTTCCCATTAAATTTTTCCTTGAACACATATAAACAAGTATATAGAATTAACAATAGTTATTCTTAGTCAGGGTACTTTGGATAATTAAATTGATTGCTTATTAAAAATAATTAATATATGCTTAGCTGTCAAAATATATACAGTTTTGGTAATTAGTGAAATTATTTCATGCAATTTTTAATAACATAAGAAAAATTATAATTATACAACCTCAAAATATAAATTTTCACTTTTTATGTTTTAATATTAAAACTAAATAAAACTTTATTCCTTTTATTGCAGAAAATAAAATAATATAAAAAACGACAAAACCTACTGGTGGAATTGAATTTCTTATCTTGAGTTATTTCTTTTCTTCTGACATTGAGTCTTCTTTCCTAAACAAATTGATTGATGATTTTTTAAAGTACATATTCTGTTAAAGAATCCAGTAGCCAGCAGACTTTTAAAATATGCTAGGTGCACCAACAAAAATTTTTATGCACTACTCTAAGAAAAACATGCTTTGCTCAAAACAAGTTTTTTATTAATTGTGAGGAACTTATTTTTTTTCTTAGTGTAGCAATGTTGCATCTTCCCTAATCATCAAAAAAAGAGAATATGTATTGTCTTATTTATATATTTTAAAATATTTTAAATTATTACATTTCACAAATATCTTTAATGGTCACTTTATTTGAAATGCCAAGAAGGGATATATTCAGGAGATATACCTGTTTATATAGAACTAGATAAAGCAAAGTTACTTTAATTAGAAGCACAGGGTAGATGCCTTTCTTACAATTAATTATTCAGTAATGTTTTAGGTTTTGTCATACTAAAAGACTGCAAAATTAATTATTTCTTTTTTGTTGTGATTAAAGTGTTTCAATTGTTTATCAGATGCTGGAAATGAATGTTCACTGACCCAATCAAAAAAACTACAGATCACTCAATTCCTCAAGACAGAGAATAAAATCCTCTCAGAGGTACATCTCTGCATTCCTAAACTGGGTATCTTTACTCCTCACACAGATGGTGTCACCTGAGACCACTGAGTGAACGTCAGAGACTGAGGAAACTCTGCTAGCAGGCAAAGAACCATAGAAACCTTCTTTCCGTTCATATTTTATGCTTTATGTTCTGACAAGAATTCTAATATGAAGTACATTCCTGTTACTCCCTCCATTTTTCAGGCTAGTTATTATGCAAGTCAGGTTGCAGTGAGTTTCAAAAGCTCATAACAACTCTAAAAGATTATATTGCTGGGCAAAATACGACTTCAGTGTACCACAGAGAACTAATACTTCTCTTCCCTGAGGAGCAGGTCATCAGGGACTGACTTCACCAAAGTATTATCTGTAAATAGCTTATAGAATAAGAAGACGTGAATTGCTTAGAAGGACGTTATTGATAAGTCATGAAGCCATGTTTTATGCTTTGGGGTTCTGAAATAAGGTTTAGATGGGGAAACCTTTGAGAATGCAATTTTCTTTGGATTTTCCCAAAGGCCAGATTTGACTGCAGCTTTGAATTTCTGGACACTTTTATGTATGTAGCCTCAGTCCAGCTAATTTTTAGGGCATGAATAAAATATTTCAAATTTCAACTTTTGTAGATTATCAAAATCAATCTTAGAACTCATTCTCCATTACTTAGGGGTAACATAAAGTTTAATTTTGTGCTATTTAATATGTTTAATAACTCAGGAGAAGTAGAGACAGACTCGGTCAAGAAAAAGATATTAAAAATTTATAACAGAAGAAATTTATAGGTTTCCACTACAGAGTCATTTCATGCCTTAATGTGGCCTAAGTACCTTCCTTGTACATTTCTTTTAATGAAGGAAAGTTCATTTCTCAAGAAATTAAAATTGTTCACATTATGCCTATTCTTTATTTTTATTATAAAACTTTTCATCCATAAAAGAGAAAGTGTGAAATCTAAATGGAAGTTAAATTAGAATTATTTATAGCAAAATAAGTATCCTGACCTAATAACGTGAATTGGAATATAAAACATTTCTGAGACTCTCTTCTCCCTCCTGACTCCATTGCTCTCTTTCTCACCTAATGTAGTCACTATTCTTATTTTTATTCTTTCCCTGATTTGTGTGATTTTATCACAGATTTGCTCATCCTTAAACAATAGACCATCATTGTTATTGTTGATCTTGCTAAAATATTGTTGAAATTGATCCATTTATTTATTAGTTACCAAATAGCCAGACGTTCACTCACCTTGTCCCATGCCCATTACTGTTTCTGACCAATGGCTAGAAGACATGTGTCCCTTCCAGACCAGAGCACAGAGGAGCAGGTTTTCAGCTACCTGTGTGTATTTTCGCTTTTTGTGGTAATAGTGAAGACTACAATTTTAAGTGGTAAATTCATAATTTGAAAACAGCTGGGTTTTCTGAGTCACTACATGTAGAAGAGATGCTCTACTCTGTACAAAAATTTTCTGTTTTGTTAAATGCTTGCAACTTATTGTCATGGCCTTTCCTCAATTATGCTAAAAGTGTTTTTTTTATAATTTTATAATAGGGTTAGGGTTAGGGTTACTTTTTTTTTTTTTTTTTTTTACAGAGAGAGAGTCAGAGAGAGGGATAGGCAGGGACAGACAGACAGGGACAGAGAGATGAGAAGCATCAATCATTAGTTTTTTGTTCCGCATTGCAACACCTTAATTGTTCATTGATTGCTTTCTGATACGTGCCTTGACCGCGGGCCTTCAGCAGACTGAGTAACCCTTGCTCGAGCTAGCGACCTTGAGCTCAAGCTGGTGAGCTTTAGCTCAAACCAGATGAGCCCTCGCTTAAACTGGCAACCTCGTGTCTTGAACCTGAGTCCTCCGTATCCCAGTCCGATGCTCTATCCACTGCGCCACTGTCTGGTCAGGCTATAATCGATACTTTTTTTCTCAGCAGTAGTTTTTGGCATCCATCTATATGATATTGTAGTTAATATTCATTCCTTCTCTCTGCTCAATATTATCCTGTTGTTGTTTTGAACAACACCACTATAAAGAGCCCTATAATGTCTACTCATGCTCATGTACACCTACCTGCAAATGGTACCTTGAGCTGTGGGGCATGAAAATATTCAACACTATAACATAGTGCCTGAAAGGGTTAAAGCAATTCAACTCCATACCAGTTGTGCACACATAAGTGTCCCCTTTTGATCCCAATCCTTACCAGCAATAAGTTTGCTAAACGTTTTACTGCAGTGGATGTAAAATAGTATCTCATGATGATTTTAACTTTCATTTTCTTCATTACAGTGAAGTTGAACGTTTTCATATGTTCATCTAGTCAGATGTTTAATTGGACAAATATGATACTTCTATGAAATACTCATTAATATAAGTTACTCTTTTGTTGGGTTCTTTCTTATTGATCTGTAAGATGTTTGTTTCACATACAGTGATCCCTCATCTATCGCAGGCGTTAGGTTCCAGAACCACCCAGGATAGGTGAAAATCCACGAAGTAGCGACCTTTTATTTCTTTTATTATTTATATATGGTTAAAGGCTTTATATATTTTTATATTGTTTTCAATTTTTTAGGCAAGAAAATGCTTATTTTACCACAAAAAATCATTAAAATAATAAACATATAAAAATACCTATATACTGCAAAATCCGGCAATATAGTGAAAAATTTGTGATACAAAATTAGATATATTCAATTTAAAAATCCGCGATACAGTGAGACTGTGAAAAGTGAACCACAATATGGCAAAGGACAACTGTAACTGAAAGCAAATTCTTTCCTGATTGTGTGGCAAGTATCTTCTATATTGTGGCATGTGTTTTTATTCCATTTATTTTATTGTTTGATCTAAAAACAAATTTTAGGATGGTTGATTATATCAATATTTTCCTGTGTATTTCATGCTTTTATATCCTAATTTTTAAAAATAGTTGTTTTAATTCAAGGTAACAAAAAAGTTGTTTTGTCTGACCAGGCAGTGGCGCAGTGGATAGAGCGTCAGATTGAGATGCAGAGAATCCAGGTTTGAAATATGGGGGTCTCCAGCTTGAGCTCAGGGTCATTGGCTTGAGCTCAAAGTTGCTGGCTTGAGCAAAGGGTCACTCATTCTGCTGTTACCCTCCACTTGAGGCACATATGAGAAAGCAATCAATGAACAACTAAGGCGTCGCAACGAAGAATTGATGCTTCTCATCTCTCTCTTCCTTCCTGTCTGTCTCTATCTGTCCCTCTTTCTGTTTCTCTCTTTGTCTCTGTCACCAAAAAAAAAAAAATGTTGTTTTATACTTTTATATTTTTTAGTGTTCTATTTTTATATTATTTCTTTAATATGGGGAATATTAATTTTTGTCCATGATGTGTAACAACAATCAATTACATATATGTATTACTGTAGAATCCACTATTTTACACTTCACCTTTATGTGACATCCATAATATATTAACATTTTCACCAGCATAGATCTCTTTTTCAGGCCTTTGTTCTACACACTTGGTCTACAATTCGTATTGCCTAAACTTCCTAATTACTATAACTTTATAATATTCTTTTTCTGTTTGTTTGTTGTTTTTTTTAATAATTTTATTTTTTAATGGGGAGGCATCAATAAATCACGATACATATATTCAAAGATAACAAGTCCAGGTTATCTTGTCATTCAATTATGTTGCATACCCACCACCCAAAGTCAGATTGTCCTCTGTCACCTTCTATCTTGTTTTCTTTGTGCCCCTCCCCACCCCCTATCCCTCTCCCATTCCCCCCCTCCCCCCGTAACCACCACATTCTTATCAATGTATCTTAGTTTCACTATTATGTCCCACCTACGTATGGAATAATACAGTTCCTGGTTTTTTTCTGATTTACTTATTTCGCTTCGTATCATGTTATCAAGATCCCACATTTTGCTGTAAATGATCTGATGTCATCATTTCTTATGGCTGAGTAGTATTCCATAGTATATATGTGCCACATCTTCTTTATCCAGTCATCTATTGATGGGCTTTTTGGTTGTTTCCATGTCCTGGCCACTGTGAACAATGCTGCAATGAACATGGGGCTGCATGTGTCCTTACGTATCAATGTTTCTGAGTTTTTGGGATATATACCCAGTAGAGTGATTGCTGGGTCATAAGGTAGTTCTATTTTCAGTTTTTTGAGGAACCACCATACTTTCCTCCATAATGGTTGTACTACTTTACATTCCCATCAACAGTGTATGAGGGTTCCTTTTTCTCCACAGCATCTCCAACATTTGCTATTACCTGTCTTGTTAATAACAGCTAATTGAACAGGTGTAAGGTGGTATCTCATTGCCGTTTTGATTTGCATTTCTCTAATAGCTAAAGAAGATGAGCATCTTTTCATATATCTGTTGGCCATTTGTATTTCTTCCTGGGAGAAGTGTCTGTTCATATCCTCTTCCCATTTTTTTATTGGATTGTTTGTTTGTTTGTTGTTGAATTTTATGAGTTCTTTGTATATTTTGGATATTAGGCCCTTATCTGAGCTGTTGTTTGAAAATATTTCCCATTTAGTTGGTTTTCTGTTTATTTTGTTATCAGTTTCTCTTGCTGAGCAAAAACTTCTTAGTCTGATGTAGTCCCATTCATTAATTTTTGCCTTCACTTCTCTTGCCTGTGGAGTCAAATTCATAAAATGCTCTTTAAAACCCAGGTCCATGAGTTGAGTACTATGTCTTCTTCTATGTACTTAATTGTTTCAGGTCTTATGTTTAGATCTTTGATCCATTTTGAGTTAATTTTTGTAAAGGGGGAGAGACTGTAGTCCAGTTTCATTCTTTTGCATGTGGCTTTCCAGTTTTCCCAGCACCATTTATTGAAGAGGCTTTCTTTTCTCCATTGTGTGTTGTTGGCCCCTTTATCAAAAATTATTTGACTATATATATGTGGTTTTATTTCTGGACTTTCTATTCTGTTCCATTGGTCTGAGTGTCTATTTTTCTGCTAATACCATGCTGTTTTGATTATTGTGGCCCTATAATACAGTTTAAAGTCAGGTATTGTAATGCCCCCAGCTACATTCTTTTTCCTTAGGATTGCTTTAGCTATTCGGGGTTTTTTATAGTTCCATATAAATCTTATGATTTTTTGTTCCATTTCTTTAAAAAATGTCATAGGAATTTTGATGGGAATTGCATTAAATTTATATATTACTTTGGGTAATATGGCCATTTTAATTATATTTATTCTTCCTATCCAAGAACAAGGAATATTTTTCCATCTCATTGTGTCTTTTTCTATTTCTCTTAGCAATGTCTTGTAGTTTTCGTTATATAGGTCCTTTACATTCTTTGTTATGTTTATTCCTAGGTATTTTATTTTATTTGTTGCAATCGTGAAGGAGATTATTTTTTTGAGTTCGTTTTCTAATATTTCATTGTTGGCATATAGAAAGGCTATGAACTTTTGTATGTTGATTTTGTATCCTGCGACCTTACTGTATTGGTTTATTGTTTCTAGTAATTTTTTTGTGGAGTCATTTGGGTTTTCGATGTATAGGATCATATCATCAGCAAAAAGTGATACCTTTACTTCTTCTTTTCCGATATGGATGCCTTTTATTTCTTTGTCTTGTCTGATTGCTCTGGCCAGAACTTCTAGCACCACGTTAAATAAGAGTGGAGAGAGTGGACAACCCTGTCTTGTTCCTGATTTAAGGTGGAAAGTCCTCAGTTTTACGCCATTTAATATGATGTTGGCTGATGGTTTATCATATATGGCCTTTATCATGTTGAGATATTTTCCTTCTATACCCATTTTGTTGAGAGTCTTAAACATAAAATTGTGTTGTATTTTATCGAAAGCCTTTTCTGCGTCTATTGATAAGATCATGTGGTTTTTGTTCTTTGTTTTGTTGATATGGTGTATTATGTTAACCGTTTTACGTATGTTGAACCATCCTTGAGATTCTGGGATGAATCCCACTTGATCATGATGTATTATTTTTTTAATATATTGTTGTATTCGATTTGCCAGTATTTTGTTTAGTATTTTAGCATCTGTATTCATTAGAGATATTGGTCTGTAGTTTTCTTTCTTTGTGCCATCCTTGCCTGGTTTTGGTATGAGGGTTATGTTGGCCTCATAAAATGTGTTTGGAAGTATTGCTTCTTCTTCAATTTTTTGGAAGACTTTGAGTAGAATAGGAACCAAGTCTTCTTTGAGTGTTTGATAGAATTCACTAGTATAACCGTCTGGGCCTGGACTTTTATTTTTGGGGAGGTTTTTAATAGTTTTTTCTATTTCCTCCCTGCTGATTGGTCTGTTTAGGTTTTCTGCTTCTTCATGACTCAGTTTAGGAAGGTTGTATTTTTCTAGGAATTTATCCATTTCTTCTAGATTGTTGTATTTGGTGGCATATAGTTTTTCATAGTATTCTACAATAATTCTTTGTATATCTATGATGTCTGTGGTGATTTCTCCTCTTTCATTTTGGATTTTATTTATTCGAGTCCTGTGTCTTTTTTCCTTGGTGAGTCTTGCCAAGGGTTTGTCGATTTTGTTGATCTTTTCAAAGAACCAGCTCCTTGTTTTATTGATTTTTTCTATAGTCTTTCTGTTCTCTCTTTCGTTTATTTCTGCTCTGATTTTTATTATCTCCTTTCTTCGACTGGTTTTGGGTTGTCTTTGTTCTTCTTTTTCTAGCTCCTTAAGGTGTGAAGTTAAGTGGTTTACTTCGGCTCTCTCTTGTTTGTTCATATACGCCTGAAGTGATATGAACTTTCCTCTTATTACTCCTTTTGCTGCATCCCAGAGATTCTGATATGTTGTATTTTCATTTTCATTTGTCTGTATATATCTTTTGATTTCTGCGCTTATTTCTTCTTTGACCCATTCATTTTTTAGAAGTATGTTGTTTAGTTTCCATAATTTTGTGGGGTTTTCCTCCTCTTTTTTACAGTTGAATTCTAGTTTCAGGGCTTTATGATTAGAAAATATGCTTGGTTCAATTTCAATTTTTCTAAATTTGCTGATATTGTCTTTGTGGCCCAATATATGGTCAATTCTTGAGAATGTTCCATGTACACTAGAGAAAAATGTATACTCTGTTCCTTTGGGATGAAGTTTCCTGTAGATGTCTATCATATCCAGGTGTTGTAGTATTTCGTTTAAGGCCACTATATCTTTATTGATTCTCTGTTTGGATGACGGATCTAGAGCCGTCAGCGGTGTATTGAGGTCTCCAAGTATGATTGTATTTTTGTCAGTTTTTGTTTTAAGGTCAATAAGTAGCTGTCTTATATATTTTGGTGCTCCTTGGTTTGGTGCATATATATTAAGAATTGTTATGTCTTCTTGATTCAGTGTCCCCTTAGCCATTATGAAATGGCCATTTTTGTCTCTGAGTACTTTTCCTGTCTTGTAGTCAGCATTATCCGATATGAGTATTGCTACACCTGCTTTTTTTTGGATGTTATTTGCTTGGAGTATTGTTTTCCAGCCTTTCACTTTGAATTTGTTTTTATCCTTGTTACTTAGATGAGTTTCCTGTAGGCAGCATACAGTTGGATTTTCTTTTTTAATCTATTCTGCTACTCTGTGCCTTTTTATTGGTGAGTTTAATCCATTTACATTTAGTGTAATTATTGATACTTGTGAGTTCCCTATTGCCATTTTATATCTTGCTTTCTGTTAGTTTTGTGTCTTGTTTGATCCTTCTCTTTCGTTTTTCTATCTTTTGTTTTTATTTGGTTGTATTCCATACATCTTTCCTCTGTTGCTATCTTTTTTATCTCATGTGCTTCTGTGGTGGTTTTTTCAATGGTGGTTACCTTTGAGTAATGAAAAGGGTCCCTACCCTGTTCATTGTAGCAAACTATTTTGTGAGTACTTTTGCACTCCATCGTTCTTTGCTACTGTTAATCTCCATCTTCTCCCCCTCTTTCTTTTTGTTGTTGTCACAGTTTAAATTTGGTTTTATTGTGTTCTTCTTGGAGCTTTTACTTGTGGCTTTGTTTTTTTTTTTTGTTCTTTGTATCTGATTGGAGAATCCCCTTTAGTAATTCCTGGAGTGGGAGTTTTCTGATGATAAATTCCCTCATCTTTTCTGTATCTGTGAATGTTTTTATTTCTCCTTCATATTTGAAGGATAGCTTTGATGGGTATAGTATTCGTGGCTGAAAGTTCCTCTCTTTCAGGACTTAAATATTGGGGTCCACTCTCTTCTTGCTTGTAGAGTTTCTGCTGAGAAATCTGATGATAATCTAATGGGCCTTCCTTTATATGTTGTATTCTTCTTTTCCCTGGCTGCCTTGAGAATTTTTTCTTTGCTGTTGGTTTGTGTCAATTTCATTATGATATGCCTTGGAGTAGGTTTGTTGGGGTTAAGAAAACTCGGAGTTCTGTTTGCTTCTTGAACTTGAGGCTTGAGGCTTTAGTTCTTTCCACAGGCTTGGGAAGTTCTCATCTATTATTTGTTTGAGTATGTTCTCCATTCCATTTTCTCTCTCTTCTCCCTCTGATATACCTATTATTCTTATGTTATTCTTTTTGATGGAGACAGATAATTCTTGTAGGGCTATCTCATTTTTTTTAATTTTTGAGTCTCTTTCTTCTCTCTGTTGTGCCTCAAGTTGCTTGTCTTCTATTTCACTAAACCTCTCTTCTATCTGACCTGTTCTATTAGCTAAGCTTGTTACTTCGTTTTTCAGCTCATGAATTGAGTTTTTCATCTCTGTTTGATTTGTTTTTATAGTTTCAATTTCCTTGGACATATATTTTTTGTGTTCATTGAGTTGTTTTCTGAGCTCCCTAAATTGCCTTTCTGTGTTTTCTTGTATATCTCTGAGTATTTTTAAAATTTCTATCTTGAATTCTCTGTCATTTAGCTCCAAGGTTTCCAATATATTAAATTTTTTCTCCATAGATTTTTCCTCATCTAGCTGTGTTACCTCTCTTTCTTTTGTATCCATGATATTCGATTTTCTCTTCCTTAATGGCATCTGAGGGTGGTTTTGTTGATAGTATTAATGAGATTTAATAAAGAATAAAAAGTTAAAAAAAATAAAATAATAAAAAAATAAATATCGAAAAGAGTTGTTTTTTTAAAAAAAATTAATAATGAAATAAAGAAAAATAAAATAAAATAAAAATTTTTAAAAAAGGAAATTATTCCCCCCCTCCTTTTTTACTCTCCTCTCCTCTCCCTCTTTCTTGAGAAAATCTTGTGGTAAACTGTGAATTATAACAAACAATGCCTGTGATGGAGGGCCTGAATTGGGGAAAAGTAATAAAGGGGCAAAAAAAAAAAAGAAAAAAAAAGAAAAAAGAAAAAAAAAAGAGCGTATGGACCCACAAAAAGCAAATAAGGAAAAAATTTGGGTCAAGAATAAAATGATTTGCTTTTAGGTGTTGGTGTTGTCTAAGACTTATGATGAGAGGAATAAGAGGAAAATGGAAAAATGGGTGGACAAATTAAAAAATTACTATTGTATTTAGTGGAACAAGAACTAGATAATATGGAGAGCCAGGGATGGGAGCACTGCTAGTGAGTTAAAAAGGTGAAGTAAAAAACCCCCAAAATGCCACAAACATAAGTTTGAGTCCCAGATAAGATAATTTGTTTGTTATTGAGGTTTGAATGAGAGGAGATGTAAAGGAGAAAGGAAGAAACTAATATAGAGGGAGAAAAGAAAGAGAGAGAGAAAAAAAAAAGAGGGAACCACTAAAAGAAGAAAAAAGAAAGGAGAGAGAGAGAGAGAGAGAGAGTTAAGGGTTTTGGAGTCCAACCCTCATAGAGAGAAAGGAAGAGAAGAGAAAAGATAATGGGAGATGTAACACTTATGGGTAGTGTAGTTCAAGGAGAGGAGAGAGTAAGACCGGCAGAGAGTTAATCGGCCAAATTGGAGGAGGAAAAAAAGTATCAAGAATGAAGATAAGAGAAACAGACAAACAAATATAATAAAATGGGATAGGTTATAAAGTCTGCAGATTATTCTTGATTTTGAGAGGTTATCTTCTTGCTTTTTCTTTTCTCTCCCTCTTCCTAGTCGGTGACTCTGTACCCTGGGTTCTGCCCCTTTGGCACACTCAGGTAGAGTTTTGCAGTTGATAAGTCTCTATGGCAATGTCATGTATTGTGCTTTAGACTCGTTGGCAGTCGAGGCTCATTAGCATTTATAGGCTCCGCCAGTGAGAGAGTCCGTGTTCCTGGAGCCTTTCTCCTAGTCTTTCCTTCCTCAATTAATAGCCTGATAATCCAGCTATGGGGTTGCTGCTGCCTCTGCCTGGATAGTAAGAGGCTCAAAGAGCTGGCAACTCCCCACTCTATATCCACTCAGCACAGGGCTCTGGGTAAGGCTCAGTCAGTCAGAGCTGCTAGCATAATCAGGCGGGCTTTCCGCCCACTCAAAGACCTCTGGCTCTGTCCGGTAACACAGGCGGGCGCCCACTTCCGGGGCGCTTGGAGGAAACTCTCACTCACTGTCTGCGACCAGGATTTCCGGCCAGCAGTCTCACGCTCTGAGTAAAACCCCCAACCGCAGGGAAAAGTTGCAGCATTGGAATTGAGTCTCGCTCCGTCCCCGTGCACGGCTTTTGCAAGGCGCTGGGGTGGCCCAAGTTTTCGCTTTGGCCCACACAAAGGCCCCTGACTCTGCCCCTCTGTGCGATAACACGGGCGCTTACTGCCGAGGCACTCGGAGGAATCTCTCATTCACTATCTGCGCGCGCAAACCAGGATATGAGGCCGGCCGCATTTCCCTCTGAGTGAAACCCCCAACCGCATGGAAAATCTCCACCGTTGGAATTAGTTCTCACTCCCTCCCGTGCGTGGCTTTCCCAGGGCACTGGGGCTGCCCAGAGACTCTGCCCTCGGCCCACAGAAAGGCCTCTGACCCTGCCTCTCCGTGGGGCAACACGGGCAACCCACTTCCGGGGCTTAGGAAGAAATCTCTCGCCCACTAACTGCGCGCACGCTGACCAGGAGACCGGGTAAAATGGCCGCTCCGCTTGTCTTTCTTTGTTTGGGTTTGGCACGAGTGTTAGCTTGTATTGCCCGGGTTGCCACAGGATCAGTTTTTTCTCAGCTTGGATCTCCGTGCCATAGCCTGGTTCGGCCGTTTGTGCCGCGGCCTGGATCTATTCACCCCCTTTGCCCGTCTCAGTTTCTATATTCACAGTTACCAGAGAAAGCCGCCCTGTTTAGGTTAGTGAGGAAGGCGGAGCATTTCTTACTCCCTATTTCCTTCGGGGTTTGGTTATATATTTAGCCAATTTTTCACTCAACCATACCTATGGGTGTATTGCGAAGCAACTGGAGGCTCCAAGTATAGGTTTTTCTGTTTCTGGTTGAAGATCTTGTTGAGTTTTGGGGAGATTTATTGGTATCGCTTCCTACCCCGCCATTACTCTGACGTCATCCTATAACTTTATAATATTCTGAACTCTTCAGATGGCAAGATCACTTGCCTAGTTCTAATTATTCAAAAATATTTGAGCAAGTCTTTGTTCTTGCTCTTTATATAATTATTATAATTTGATTTAAAGTTTTAGGAAAAAAACACTATGTATTTATTTACTTATTTACTTATTTAGGCATTGCATGAAGTTCATTACCCAATTACTCAATTCATGAAAATTTTACTTTCTTTCTAGGTACAATTTCTTATTGCTATTACAAATGGTATTTAAAATTATGTTTTTCTAATATGTTTACACTGTTGTGTATCGATACAAATTTGTTTTCAATATTCATTTATACATAGCAATTTTGAAAAACATTATTTTTTAGTAATATAACAAATTTACAAAATTATCTTTGGCAGAATTGCTATCCCTTAAATTTAAATAAGCATAACTGCATATGCAGATAAGGAATTTGAATTTTGAAAAATTTTTTTAACTATATCTCCACGTGTTTGAGTGTAGCTGGGTACAGATTCCATTCTTCAGACACCAGGTAAGTGCTTTTCTTTTTTTCTCTTTTTTTTTTTTTGTATTTTTCTGAAGCTGGAAACGGGGAGGCAGTCAGACAGACTCCCGCATGTGCCCAACCAGGGGGCGATGCTCTGCCCATCTGGGGCGTCGCTCTGTTGCAACCAGAGCCATTCTAGCGCCTGAGGCAGAGGCCACAGAGCCATCCTCAGCACTCAGGCAAACTTTGCTCCAATGGAGCCTTGGCTGTGGGAGGGAAAGAGAGAGATAGAGAGGAAGGAGAGGGGGAGGGGTGGAGAAGCAGATGGGCACTTCTCCTGTGTGCCCTGGCTGGGAGTCAAACCCAGGACTCCTGCACGCCAGGCCAACGTTCTACTTCTGAGCCAACTGGCCAGGGCTGCTTTTCAATCAATAGAAAGGCAAGATGATTGCCTGACCTGTGGTGGTGCAGTGGATAAAGCGTAGACCTGGAAATGCTGAGGTCACCAGTTCGAAACCCTGGGCTTGCCTGGTCAAGGCACATATGGGAGTTGATGCTTCCAGCTCCTCCCCCCTGTCTCTCTCTCCTCTCTCTCTCTGTCTCTCTCTCTCCTCTCTAAAATGAATAAATTAAAAAAAGTAAAAAAATAAAAAAATAATAAAAAAAAGAAAAGCAAGATGAAAAATACCAGCCTATCACATATTTCAGAGTCTTGCTTTTGACAGATGTTAGAGTGATATTTATATATACTTCTTAATATTGACATTTTATTAAAACAGAAATAAGGTAACTTAAAATTAGAACTTGGCATCAGCATTGGAGCAAAGACACAAGTTGGTTTAAGAAACGAAAGAATCTTTAATAAAATCTATAGGGAACCCTTCGGTCCTCAGTAAAGTGATAGAGATATGTTTACATTTATAGAAGAGTTACAGAGAATTTACAGTTCACATCTATCCTTCATCCTGCTTCTACACTTCACATTTTACCGCATCATGGCACATGGTTCAAAACTAAAAAGCTAACTTTGATACAATAGGATTAACTAAACTAGAAACTTTATATTTCACCAGTTTCCACACTAATGTCTTATTCTTTCATTCCAGGAGATAGTACAGTATATTATCGTGCATTTAGTTCCCATATCTTTCTAGAAACCTCATATCTGTAGCATTTCTTTCCAGTCTCCACCCCCAACCCATGCTCTTGAACTCTTGAACCTTTTGAAGGTAGTGGTCAGGTATTTCCTAGAATGTCTTTCTTTTAAATTGAGTTTATTGAGGTGTTACTGGTTAACCAAACTATTGTCTGATATTTTCTCATGATTAGACTGATGTTATAAATTTCAGAGACAATGCCACTCAGGTAAAGAGCTCTTTTCATTGTATTCTAACAGGAGGCAGAAAATATTCACATAATTACCACTGGTAATATTAACCTCAATGTCTTGGTTATAGTCTGCCAGGTTTATCTACTATAAAGTTACATTTAAAAAAAATGTGCTTCTTCTGTTCATAATAAGGGGTATACTAAATCTAATGTACACTCAAAGAGAGGATAATCAAATCTACTTCCTGGAAAGAAGAATAGCAAAGAATTTGTGAATGCATGTTAAGATCACCACAGTAATTAAAAAATATCTTTTTTTTTTTTTTTTTTTTTTTTTTTTTACAGAGACAGAGAGAGTCAGAGAGAGAGGGATAGACAGACAGGAATGGAGAGAGATGAGAAGCATCAATAATCAGTTTTTCGTTGCGACATCTTAATTGTTCATTGATTGCTTTCTTATATGTGCCTTGACTGTGGGCCTTCAGCAGACTGAGTAACCCCTTGCTCGAGCCAGAGACCTTGAGTCCAAGCTAGTGAGCTTTGCTCAAACCAGATGAGCCCATGCTCAAGCTGGTGACCTTGGGGGTCTCCAACCTAGGTCCTCCACGTCCCAGTCCAACGCTCTATCCACTGCACCACCACTCGGTCAGGCAAGAAATATCTTTTGGTGAAATATTTTAGAGAACTTTTTATTGATACCTTATACTCTTCATCACAAAATATATTTGTGTGACAAAAACCCTTGTTACTCAAGTTTTCTACAAGCAATTGATAATTATAATTGTTTAGCTTACTTTTGTTACTTCATGTTTGCAATATTGATAAATAGACAAAAATAACAATAGTAACTAAAACAATCACAAATTTAAGTGTTCAATGTATTTGGTCACTCAAGTAACAACTAAGATAAGTTTCAGTGTAGAGAAGATGTGTTGTAGAATTATGCACCTGAACCCTGTATAATTTGTTAACTAGTATCACCCCTATAAATTCAGATAAAAATAAAGTAAAACAAAATAAAAACTAATGTGCAAAATAAAGAAAAATGACATAAATGTCATTGTTTTGAGATCATAACACTAAATTTTTATAAACAATAATGCTTCAGCTAAAATTAGTTTGTATGAATAATCCTTAAGAATGTCCACATTTAGCCATACCTGTGGTGGCACAGTGGATAGAGTGCTGACCTGGAATGCTGAGGTCTCCAGTTCGAAACCTGGGGCTTGACCAGTCAAGGCATATATGACAAAACAACTACTGAACAACTAGAGGGAAGCAGCTACTTTCCCATCCCCTCCCTCCTCTCTCTGCAAAATCAATAAATAAAATTTAAAAAAAGAAAACAATGTCCACATTTATTCTTCTTGCTGTGATTATCTACCATAGTGATGTTAAAAAACAGAATGATACATTGTCAAAGTTTGAGGCTGTTACATTTTCAAGTTACAGATTATGCGACTTTAGGCTAACTACATACATTCTCTATTCCTCAAATTCTTATTCTGGTCTATAAAATGTCACTTAAATGGAAAAGCAGTTTTAGATGAGTAAAGTTTTTAGAGCACTGTAGTATAAGCAGTTGTAGTCTTTCTGCCTAGATATACAATGTTTTCCTTTCAAAAAATATTGAAATTTAGAGAACAAACTTTCTAATGGAATTCTTGGGTTCTTGGAGAAAGAAACCTGAATGTAGAATATTCTAAGCTAAACCCAAAACAGTTATGTTCTTCTAATCTATTATTTTCTAGAATTAAAAACAGTGGAAATAACTAAAACAGTGATTCTCAAAACAGATTGGGATGAAGATGGGCTGTACCCATAAAGTACTATTCACCTGTGAGAATGTTTGCTACAGTCAGCCATGGTGTGTATTAAATATCCAATAAGAGACGATATAAACAAATGGGCCATGGCCACACCAAATGTGGTTATGGAACTTGGACCTACATCCTCTGCCCCAAACAGCCCAGGAAGCCAAACCACAACCTCGGCAGCAATCAGTCTAGAACTCCAAACTCCTCAGTACATATTCAAGGGGCTGCCAGCTCCCCTCCTCCTTTCTCATTTTGCTATACTCTCAACTCATGACCAATAAGAGAAATTCAAATAGGCCCCCAAACCTATTATGAAAATGCCCTGTTTCTAGTTAGTCCTCCTTCAACTTCCTTGTAAGAATACGTTTCATTTCAGGCCATAACAGAACTATACTTTTTTTTCTTATGAAACTTTCCTGCTCCCTTAACTGCCTTTGAAAGCTTACCAAATTCAGACTTTGCTCTCAGTCAGTAGCCTCTGTACATTTGAGTGATCTTCATTCACTCCAAATTAAAATGTAGTGGGGGGAAAAAAAGTCGAAGATATATGGATTAAAAGAAATATAATAAAACATTATGGCAATAACATTTTTAATTGTTTTTCAGTAGCCTGAAGTTAGTGGTTTAAAATTTTGATCATGAATGATACTATTCAATTGACCCATCTATTAATTATTTGTACACGCAACACTCAATAATAGAGATTATACTTAGCGAAATCATTTTGCACATCCCATGGCATTTTTCAGTCAAACAGGCAGATGATGGTTGAAAATGTTCTCATGCTCTGATATGGAGCCTCCTAATTCAATTATAAAATGGGTGCCTTTATTCATTTCTAATAAGAATAAGTATACACTGCAAATGACTCTACACAATAGCATACTGCATTACCACCAGTTAATTAGGAACTTATGTTTTAGAGAAAACTTATATAAAGAAAATATAAAACATATATTTTAAATATTTATTTATTTATTTTTATTTTATTTATTCATTTTAGAAAGGAAAGAGAGAAGGAGAGAGAGAGAGAAACAGAGAGAGAGAAGGGGGAGGAGCAGGAAGTATCAACTCCCATATGTGCCTTGACCAGGCAAGGCCAGGGTTTCAAACCGGCGACCTCAGCATTTCCAGGTTGACGCTTTATCCACTGCGCCACCACAGGTCAGGCCAAAACATATTTTTTAATGTAAAAAATTCTTTAGAATACACTGATTTGTTTTTATATATGTGGAGGGAGTAATGCTACTGGTAATGATATTAAAGTGTCCAATATCATCAGATGCCTGACCACTTGAGATTATATTACTTGGGAAACTTAGTAACAAACACTACCTGTGTCCTCATCTCTGTAAAACAGCAATGACCATTTGGGAAACACAGTAAAAGCTGATGTTCCATATTGCTCTCCCCATGCTCAGGTCCTCCCTTGGGGGCCAACTAGATTTGCTAAACCACATGTTGTTTACATAATTTTGTGCCAAAGCATTAATGAGACTCCTATGGGTAATGACGCTTTGCCAAAATATTGGTTCTTCAGTTCAATATCACCTTAATTCTTGGCAATAGATTTATTTTTTCAATTTATGTTTAAAAACAGAGGATATAATTTAGGATAAGACAAAATAATAAGAAGATCCTATTAAATTGAATTACTTTACATAGAATTTAAGTAAAAATCTATTTCAGATACACTATAGTGGGAAAGAAAACAATAAATAATAGTAAACTTTGACCTGTTACATTCAGTGAGGAAGAATAAAATCAACTAATACGTTTGTCCAGATTCTAAACTTTTAAATGTATAAAACAAAAATAAAAAGAATTTAAATTGTCTATATGTTTAGATTACAAAGAATGTTTAAGTTTGAATGATCAAACACCACTTATAATAATATAAAAAAGAGAGAATTTAATAAAGGTTAAACCTGCATGACCTGTGGTGGTGCAGTGAATAGGGAAAGCATCAACCTGGAATGCTGAGGTTGCCGGTTCAAAACCCTGGGCTTGCCTGATCAAGGCACTTATGGGAGTTGATGCTTCCTGCTTCTCCACCTTCTCTCTCTCTCTCTCTCTCTCTCTCTCTATCCTCTCTAAAATGAATAAATAAAATAGTTTAAAAAATAAAGTTTAAATCTCCTTTCTAATAATACATTACTCAATATTCTATTAACAATTCTTAAAACTTAAAAGCTTTAAAAGGTTTTGTTGGTGCTGTTGATGTTATTTTAGTTGATAGTTTTGTACAATTTCATTTGATAGTAAAACTATTCCTGCATGGACATGAGGCTCCTTCTTGTCATTATTTAACCCACATGGTATAACTATTCATTTGCTATCAGCAATAGAAAAAAAAATTGACTTCAGAGAGCAGCCCTAGCTCTTAATGTGCTTATGATGTATATGCTACTTAATATGTTAAAATTCAGAACAATCTTTATTGTGAAACATTTGTGGCTTCAAGAGTTTGCGGAAAGAATTGTTAGGGAAGTCTTAAAATGGATTAGTGATATAACTTGAAAATGAAATTAAACAAATAAAAACAATAAAAATATATGATCTCGAAAAACTTTCTTAGTTCTACAGAAAGTTAATTTTATAAGGTTAACTTTCAATGAGACACCAAGGAAAAAGGAGTCTTGCCGAAGAATATCATCTTGTTGACTGTGTTGGGCTATCCTGTAAACTTCTTTAATAATTGCCTCTTCATTTGGAAGCTAGTCATACTGGAAGTGATTTGGAAAATATATCTCTATCGAGTTCCAGGGAAAGTAGAAGAATATTATTATATCTCTAAAAAAAGTAAAGTAAAAAATATCATCTAAATAGCATGTCCCCAAATATTCCAAATGTTGTTATTTTGGCATTAAAAGGGAGTCACCTAATAAGACATTTGTTCTTTAAAAGAAAGTGGGGAAAAATTCTGAAACTCCCAGTACTAAGTAGAATAGTTCTAACCCTGAATAATTAGAAGTGTTGTGTGGAGTACTACACAGACAATTCTGATGGTACATTCGGACTAAACAAAAAGGAAAGTTAACACATATTAGAGCAGGAGTGGACAGTGCTGGCACATATGTAATCACTGAATAATTTTTCTCTGATTAAATTTTTTCTAATTTTTTTCTTTTTATTTCTTATGAATCTTTATTTATTTATTTATCACTGGTCCACTTACACTTACGAAGTAGAGTGTGGAATGCAACAGAAGATCAAAGACATCACCATATTTGTTCATTGTTCTTACAAAAAGGCAAGCTATTGTGATATCTTAGGGAATATTTCTAAATGATACTCAATGTTGTCTTACTCTACCACCCCCATTAAATAAGCTTTATTTTTTAACAGTTTGTGTTGACTTTAGGATTATCCAGAATTGTCTACAAATTCTTTAGAAAGTTTTAAATAGCAGTACTTTTTGGCATAGTTGATATGTATATGCAAAACAGCCAAATATCAATTCTGTGATTACTTACATTCTAAATATAACTTGGCATATTTTGTTCTCTATACAATGAAATTAGAAAATTTGACACGATATTCTAACATACCATTAAAAATGATATTGCGCCTTGGCCGGTTGGCTCAGCGGTAGAGCGTCGGCCTAGCGTGCGGAGGACCCGGGTTCGATTCCCGGCCAGGGCACACAGGAGAAGCGCCCATTTGCTTCTCCACCCCTCCGCCGCGCTTTCCTCTCTGTCTCTCTCTTCCCCTCCCGCAGCCAAGGCTCCATTGGAGCAAAGATGGCCCGGGCGCTGGGGATGGCTCTGTGGCCTCTGCCTCAGGCGCTAGAGTGGCTCACATGGCGACGCCCAGGATGGGCAGAGCATGCCCCCTGGTGGGCAGAGCGTCGCCCCTGGTGGGCGTGCCGGGTGGATCCCGGTCGGGCGCATGCGGGAGTCTGTCTGACTGTCTCTCCCTGTTTCCAGCTCCAGAAAAATGAAAAAAAAAAAAAAGATATTGCTCTTCCCTTTTGTCCTAACACAAAAAAAGATTAAAATGATAAAAAAAATAATGGCGAGTTAAAAGAATATTCTATTTCTTTTGGAAAGAAAGCCATATTGTACCAATATAACATTTGTGTATAGGATACTGGGGCAAAATTAGATGCAGAATTTTGTTGTTTCAAATAAAATGATCACAAGTTCCTATACTATAGCTTCCTACATCAATGTCCATTTTAAGGAGGACTATTTGTTGAAATCACTGGGATACCATGAATGAAGTTAGCATATCTTAGTGATTGAAAGCCCTGCTATGATGTCTCAGAGATCAGTTTCTACTATTCAAAGTGTTACATTGTGCATTCTCTAGGTTTTCTCTGTGACATTATTCTTGACAATCAGCAAATCCTATAACAAAGGTTAACATCATGAATTGTATTTTAGTAAGTATTTTAAAAATATTTTATTTGGCAGATAACCCAGAGACTTTTTACTTTATGGACAACTAGATTTGTAAAATCAAAGTCTATTTCAAATGTTTTACTATTTCCAAAGAATAGATGAATCATAAATACCCTTAAAGATCAAGGCTGTAAAATCAAAAGCTTATAAAGTTCAAGCAAATAACAAAAATGTGTGATATGGGTCAGTTATATATATTATTCAGGGACTTTCTAAGGATTTTCAGTCAACTGACTTTTTAAAAAAAATTATGCTGCTCAAAAAACAATAAAACAAACAAAAATGACCTGTGCACTTCTGTATGTCTACTAGTATAATCATGCTGCATAGAAAACAATCTCAGAAACCTCAGTGACATATATCTTTAAATATTTAATTCACACATTTGGAGGATTTTTATTCATTTCAATTAGCACATGTGTCTTTAGTCTGCTGATTTGGGTAGGGCTAACTCACATGTCTATGGATTGAGTGGCTTTCAGATGACTGACAATAGCTTTGCACCAGCAGGCAAGTGCAGCCTTATCTTTATGTCATTTCAAGAGAAACAAGAGAAAACATGGAAGCATGTGAGCACTTCTTCAGTTCTCTGCGTGCATCACACATCCATACCACTGGCCTGAGTGAGTCACATGACTGAACTCAGAATTCAGGACTGGAGAAGTAGACTCAGTCTCTTTAGTGAGATAAACTGCAAAGTCATGCGACAGAAAACATGGTTATGAAAGAGAAGAGTAGAGAATGTTTGTCATGATTCCAATCAATTTTCTTTATCTTGCATGCACTTGCTAACAAAGGAGTGTTCATCTTTGACCTCTGTTATGGACTATAATTTTATACATTGAACAATCATTTTTATCTGTGATCAGTTTTGTGTAATCAAGGCCACTTGAATGGCTATTACTACCATATAAGCTCTTACTTATAAACATTGTAAAGATATGTTATAATGGAATCTGCTTCCTTTATTTATAAACCATATTCCATGTATAATGACTCTTCTGTCCTTGTTATTTTTGTCTTCGGCATTGGTAAAGTTTTTATGATACATTTTATTCTTAAAGAATACTTCTAGGCTGACCTGTGGTGGTGCAGTGGATAAGGTGTCGACCTGGAAATGCTGAGGTCGCTGGTTTGAAACCCTGGGCTTGCCTGGTCAAGGCACATATGGGAGTTGATGCTTCCTGCTCCTCCCGCTTCTCTCTCTCTCTCTCTCTCTCTCTCTGTTTCTCTCTCTCTCTCTCTCCCTCTCGCTCTCCCTTCTAAAATGAATAAATAAAATAAAAATAAAATTTAAAAAAATTATCATTAAAAAAAAGAATACATCTGTTTTTATCTGAAGGCTAGAAAGAAGTAGGAAAATTGGTCAAATTTATTTATTTTTCATAGACAAATGATTATGAATTTCTAACTCTGTTGCTGATCAAAGTAAACTAGCAAGCACTCAAAAACTGTAAAGTTTTTAGAACTACCTTATGACCCAGCAATCCCTCTACTGGGTATATATCCCCAAAACTCAGAAACATTGATACGTAAAGACACATGCAGCCCCATGTTTATTGCAGCATTGTTCACAGTGGCCAGGACATGGAAACAACCAAAAAGCCCATCAATAGATGACTGGATAAAGAAGATGTGGCACATATACACTATGGAATACTACTCAGCCATAAGAAATGATGACATCAGAACATTTACAGCAAAATGTGGGATCTTGATACGAAGCGAAATAAGTAAATCAGAAAAAACCAGGAACTGTATTATTCCATACGTAGGTGGGACATAATACTGAAACTAAGAGACATTGACAAGAGTGTGGTGGTTACGGGGGGGAGGGGGGAATGGGAGAGGGATAGGGGGTGGGGAGGGGCACAAAGACAACAAGATAGAAGGTGACAGAGGACAATCTGACTTTGGGTGGTGGGTATGCAACATAATTGAACGACAAGATAACCTGGACTTGTTATCTTTGAATATATGTATCCTGATTTATTGATGTCACCCCATTAAAAAAATAAAATTATAAAAAAAAAAAAAACTGTAAAGTTTTTTACATATAAACTCATATAATCTTAATTTTAAGGTACCCACAGTAGAGATCTATACAAGATTGTCTCACTGCCCTGACCTTCAGTGAACAAAAATTACATGTTTATACTCATTTTAATACATAGCAGTATCTATTAGTTTTTCGTGTTTGTTGAACTGAATTGGATGACATTATGACAACATAAGTCAATCAATAATTCTCTGGTGCATTAGCTGAGGACAGGATGACTAACTCTTTTTTTTTAATATACCATGATTCAGTTTGGCAATTTCTCTCCAGATTTTATCAAGATGATGGTAAAGATAAAAATAAGATTAAACGACAAAAACTAAGATGAAAAGTTCTTGTTGAATTTCCAAAGTGAAAGAGAATTGGCAAGGACTAGGTTTCAGAGGTCCAAATGTATATTCCTACATATAGGTTGACCATTGTGTGTGTGTGGGGGGGGGGAGTTAAAATGTTTTCAAATTAGAATTTTAACTGCTATGTGAGGGTTCTCTGGAAACTGAGGGTAGATAATTCTACTCTCAGGTTAGTCTAGTGTTCTCTGAAAATATATTCAACCTAAAAGATATATTTCATCAAATTTAGAATGGCTATTAATATTAAATTACTTTCATGGCTTTAATATTCTGTTTACCATAATATTGTCATTTCTAACAAAAATATAAGAGAAATTTGAAATTGTTAATGTGATAAAATGTACAATAATAAGATGTTATTTATCATTTGAAAGATATTTAGTTTTTAAATCCCTTAAGATCCATTATTATGGCACTGGCAGGTTGGCTCAGCAGTAAAGCATTGGCCCTGTGTGTGAAAGTTCTGGATTTGACTGCCGGTCAGGGTACACAGGAGAAGTGATCATCTAATTCTCTACCCCTACCCCTCCTCCTTCTCTCTGTCACTCTCTCTTTACTTCTTCCACCCCCTCCTGCATCCATGGCTCAATTGGCTTGAGCAAGTTGGCGCCGGTTGCTGAGGATGGCTCCAGGGCCTTGCCTCAGGTGCTAAAATAGCTTGGTTACTGAGCAACAGAGCAGCAGCCCCAGATGGGCAGAGCATCAGCCCCAAACAGGGCTTGCCAGGTGGATCTCTGCTGTCACGGCACATGCAGGAGTCTGTCTCTCTGCCTCCTTGCCTCTAAATTAATAATTTAAAAAAGTCCATCATTATAAAAATTCTATATTAATAATGCATTATATACTAAGCAAAGCCATATTACTATTGTCATGTGTTTTTAAATTCTTGACAAGATGAACCTGCATTATACTATTTTTAATAAAAATATTATCACAAGCATAAGGAGTTTATACATTAAGATTTGAAATATGCCCTGGCTAGTTGGCTCAACAGTAGAGTATTGGCCCGATGAGTGGAGGTCCGGGGTTTGATTTACAGTCAGGGCATACAGGAGAAGCGACCAACCACTTCTCTGCCCTTCCCCCTCTCCTTCCTCTCTGTCTCTCTCTTCCCCTCTGGCAGCCAAGGCTCCATTAGAGCAAAATTGGCCTGGGCACGGAGAACGGCTCTATGGTCTCTGCCTCAGGCACTAGAATGGCTCCAGCCGCAAAGAAACAATGACCCAGATGGGTAGAGCATCGCCCCTTAGTGGGCATGCCAGGTGGATCCCAGGGGAGCACATGCAGGAGTCTGTCTGCCTCCCTGCTTCTAATTTTGAAAAAATAAAAAATAAATAAAATAAATAAAAATAAAAAATTTTAAAAACAACTTCAAATATGACAAATCTTTAAAGAAAGGAAAATTTAAGAATGCCTTTTTATAGTAATTGTATGTTTAAGAATAATATTCCTGATAAATAAGTACATAAAACTCTTTGGTAAGTTTTTAAATATGGTTAAATGCTGAAGAGGTTTCATTTTATATAGTGTTCCAGGTCCACCAAGCTCAAACCTTACCACCATCTCTACAGAGAAAAGAAACCATTTTTTTAAAGAAATAATTTATATTGGGGAGAAAAGGATTAAGACAGTGTCTAAATGTCCTCTACTGTTGAGAGCCTTAACCTGTTATTATACTTAGGACTGATCAACCATTGCACACACAACCTTCAATACACTGATACATCATCATTGAGAATGTTATATATACAACATATGAATGCAGGTGTCAGTTTATTGAATTATATATTTTTGTTGTTATATTTTTGTTATTGCAGAGCAATAGCTGCAGAACAAATACATAGTTTTACCTTTTTATGAAAGCACTGTAGAATTTTAACCACAAGCTAGATAATACACCAGCATTACATCACCCAGTAGATTCCACAAGTGGAATTCCTGACCTCCTGATAGATTTTTTTCCCCAGCACACCCACTGGAGAGTCATCAACTATTCTCTTTCTAAACTATGTGACTGAACTTAAAACATTTTCAAGGAACTGTCTGCTTACTCACCTGACTGTATTTATGCCCACAATGGCTTGTTTTTGAGGTGGCCACAGTAACATTGAAACATTGAGGATGGTTAAGTTCTTCAGAAGTAAGGTATCTCTGTGGCATCCACTCAAATACATTGTCACCGGGGATGTATTTTGAGAAAGGGCAGATGGTAGCATTTCCCAGAACATCTGCTACCCATCATTCTTTCACAGAGCAACCCAGATGCTGTTGACAACTTGTATGTAAATCATGCTGACAATTTGTTCGGTGTCTTTCCTGCTGAGACTAAGGTTGTCCTGGTCATACCATTTATCAGGTATAGGAGATACTGCAATCCCACAAGAACAGCTCCAACTGTGTTTTGGCCGGGGAACAATAACAGCCATTAAATCAATGGAACGATATATCTACCTTGCATTATCTTCATATTACAGCAAGGATTTCCTACCTCGCCTTTTCTAGTCTTATCTGAAAGCGTGCATTAGATATTAAATGCTCAGTAGAATAGAACACTGCCAAATTGCTTTCTCATACCTGTCCTTAACTTTTATTATTGTTTGTTAGGGGTAATCATTTCTTTGACCTTGCATTTTAAAATTACCTTCATCTCAGAGAAATGACATAAAAGGGAAATTATGCATGCATTTTTATAAAAATGTCAGACATTTTAGTTTGTAAATGGCTGTTATAAAATATTCACAGTACAGAAGTTGATTTACAATTCACTTCAGCTTGAAATCTATGCCTGAAATCTATCTTATTCTACGGTAATTATGTACCTTGCATCAAACGCATTTTTGACATTGTTAAAAAGAAACAAAAAAAAAATTTTAATTAACTTATCTATGCAAAAGAAAAACTAAAACCATTGGCATTTATTAAATGATTATAGCTTTTATAAACAAACATAATTAGACCATAATTGAGGGTGTAAAGAGAAAAATGTATAATTAAATTTTAAAATACCTAAGTTTATGAAGGCATTATATATAAGCCTTCCTGTTAAAATAGTGAAGATAAAAATTAAATATTTAGTCAAATAATTTCAATGCAAATTCGCACATCAAAATGCCAACTTAATTTGTAAAGTAAATAAATGTTATTTTGCAATGTTGATTAATCTACACTTGATAGTAATTGGTCTCTTCTTAAGCATGTTTCAATTATAGGTTCACTGAGATAACTGGAAAAGATATGCTGGCTACAAAATATTGTGAATAAATTCTATATTTAGCTTTTAAAATATTATATATTATATAATATAACACATGTATGTCTATACATATACAATTACAAAATAAAAATAGTTACTGTTAGATTGGCCTTCTGTCTTATTAAAATGAAATCTGAACAGAAACAGTAATTTTTTTCACTATAAAAGGAAGTAAAGAGAGTTTCATGTGAGTTCTTTTTCAGTCAGCCAGTCTATTAAATCATAATTGCTTTAGACTAAAAGCAAAGTTAAATCTTGATTGTACCTAAAATTGAGCCTTCTGGCACCATAATTCAGGGATACCTAATCTATGTAAAATGTCATAGAATTTTAACCAGCTCCTTGGATGAGGCTTTTATTTTTTTTAAAATAAAAGCTTTTGGCAATTGGTAGGAGGAATAAAAGATAGATTTATCTGTAATTTATGTTTAATATGTACTAGTATTTGTACATATGTAGAATAACATCTGGAAACTATATTCATTATACATTATTTGTCACCTGCTTAGATATAAATAATACAATAAAATAAAAGTTATCAAATCAGTGTTTATTTTATATTCTTAAATTATATATTTGTTTGTTTGTTTTAATTTTTCTGAAGTGAGAAGTGGAGAGGTAGACAGACTCCCACATGGGCCCAACCACTATCTACTGGTCATGCCCAATAGAGGGTGATGCTCTGCCAATCTGAGGCGTTGCTCCATTGCAACCAGAGCCATTCTAATGCCTGAGGCAGAAGCCACGGAGCTGTCCTCAGTGCCTGGGCCAACTTTGCTCCAATGGAGCCTTGGCTGTGAAAAGGGAAGAGGGAGACAGAGAGAAAAGAGAGGGGGAAGGGTGGAGAAGCAAATGGTTGCTTCTCCTATGTGCCCTGGTTGGGAATTAAACCCGGGACTTCCACATGTTGGGCCAACACTGTACTACTGAGCCACCTAGGGAGGGCCCTTAATTATGTATTTGTAACAATATTAATATTATATCAAAACAGCTCAAATACCATAGCACTACAACAGACTATTTATTTTAAGAAAATGTATGTATGTTTACTATATAGGTCATTAGTTAAATTAGTTAGATCATAGAATTAAGAAGAGTCAACTCTGGTGTTTTATTTTCTTATTAGTCAAGAAGCCTCAAAACAAGAAAATCTCTGTGCAATTTTGTATATGTAGCTCCTAATTAATACCCACATGTAAGCATACACAGACTTTTGAAACTTTTTTATGAAACCAAATAGATCCAAGAAGAAACTAAGGATAGGTAGACTGGTCATGTATAATCTGCTTAACAAACTTTGTCAAAATCAATATGTGTTAAATAGTTTCTACAGCGTGCTGGTAGAAGAAGAACATATTACTAAAAAATAACTTTAGTCCTTACAGGATAGCTCAATTGGTTGCAGGGGTCCCCAAACATTTTACACAGGGAGCCAGTTCACTGTCCCTCAGACCATTGGAGGGCCACTACATACAGTGCTCTTTTCACTGATCACCAATGAAAGAGGTGTCCCTTGTGGAAGTGCTGCAGGGGGTCAGATAAATGACCTCAGGGGGCTGCATGCGGCCCACAGGGCCGGGCCATAGTTTAGGGATGCCTGGTTAGAGCATCCTCCTGATCCACAAAGGTTGTGAGTTCAATCCCCTGTCGGCACACACAGGAACAGATCAATGTTTGTGTGTTTCTCTCTCTAAAATCAATCAATAAATTTTAAAAAGTAACTTTAACCGGAAACTCTTGACCTGATAGATATTTCTTCAAGACCTTGCAGCTCTGATTTTTAAAATGCAAAACACAGCAGAGCCCTCTTGCTGGTGGCAGAATTCATGAAGTCAGAAGTCAGATGACCAAACATATAGCTTTCCCAAGACATTTACATTACTGTCATTTTCCTGCACAATTAATAATGCCCCCCCCCCGTTCACTCCAAATATGAAGGTCTGTGTGACAAATTAAGTGACCGCAGTATTTACTGACCACTCAAATACATTAAGGTGCTGAAACAACTCTCAGTATCAATTCATATCTGGGAATTCTTTTGCAGCCCAACTTAGTTTCTGATTATGAATTATACCTCTAGAGTGTTTAAGTCAATTCCCCCAAACAGATTTCAATGGTTTCTTGTTAGATAATTTAAAAAACAAACAAACAAACAACAGCAACAAAAAAAGCTGCAGTCCAGTTAATATTAACTTTCACACTGATTTTAAAGGAAAACTGTAGCTGCCTCCTGAGATACTGACAGACAGGAAGGCTTACTATTTTTAGGGTCGTAGAAATTATTTATAAAGAGAAGTCTGTTTTCATCGAAATGACTAGTCACAAACACAGAAAGAAAGATAGTAGCTGTGAAAAGCGTTTAAGTACAAGGCACTACTCTGCTTCCTGACTTGTCGGGAGCTTTCTCTAGTAAAAATGTAATATTCCAGTCATCCAAGGGGACAAGTTACTGCTCAAAGTTGACCTACAAGCGTATTCTTACATCAGTAGCAAATCACCTTAAAATTTGGTGAGTTGCACATTCTCTGCCTTAGGTATTATAATGAAATAACTGATATTATTCCATTACCTACAGAAATTGTCTTGTTTTATTGGTTCAAAAATACAAAATATATTTGTTTATTGGGCATAAAAGGTCAAGATCCCCTGAAAAGCATTAAGTTCAAAAAAGATGTCAATCAGCTATAAAAAGAATAAACTCTTCTTAATAAGTGACTTCTTTCCTCTTGACCCACGTTTAAAGCCATGAATTTCCTAGGTGAAACTCAATACACCATATTGTTTCCAAAACATACCTCCACTGATTCAGTTTAGAGTGTGATTTGAAATGCCAAGACATGGAGCTAGAGACAAAATGCCTCTGAAATGCTCAGATCAGGGAGCAGATGAAAACTGGTTTTAATATATATTAATCCCAATCCTGGGAGTCATAGTTAATTGGTATTTATCAAATGTTTGAATTAAACCTTTCTAAGGAATATCAGTTTCAAGATGGTGATCTGAGTACATGTTATCTCTTCTTTGTGCACCAAATCAATGCACTTATGAAGTGATATTAAGCATAAATAAAAGATATAAAAATATATATACACAAAAGCAAGAAGAAAATGCCTGTGACAAATGTCTTAAAGCTTAAATATAAGAAGAAACAGAATGAAAATCAAAATTAAAATTGGAGAGAGGTCTAAGGGTTTGTCACCAAAAAGTAGCTCCAGTCCAAGCAATGTGAGAGTTGCCATCTAATTAGGGACAGTACTATAGTAATGGTGCTGTCTATTACTATAGTAATAGATTAATCTAATAAAAACTTTTAAAAAATAAGGACTTATATCTCTTCATTGTATTGGGTCCTCTGGACCTAAAGGTATTATAAAAATTGACTCTTTTTTGGTATATTGTAGTAACGAGTCTCACTTATTAGGACTATGATTTGGCCCTGTCCTGTTCTGTATATCAATCTAAGAATAAGTTTAGAAGAAATAACTTCTGTAATTTCATGTAAGAACATGAATTCAGGCATTTTAAATACTGTATTAACATACAAACATCACAGAAAAATAGGAGACATGTATCCTATATTTTGCATACATGTGTTTATTGTTAAACAGGAACCAATACAAAAAGCAATTTGTCTAGGAATGTAAACTCATAAAATATAATAGCTTAATGTTGATTTTAATTAAATGAACATTTTCATAGCCAAGCATATTAGTTTCTTAGGAATGCCATAACAAAGTACCACAAACTAAGTGGCTTAAAAAAAACATAAATGAATTACCTCACAGTTCTGAAGGTTAGAAGCCTAAAAGTCAGTCTGGCCATGCTCCCTCTCAAACCTGTAAGGACTCCATTGTCTCTTCTAGCTTCTTGTGGTTTGCTAGCAACCTCTGGTGTTCCTTGTCTTGAAGCTGCATAATCCTATCTCTGCTTTTATCATCACAGGACATCCACCCAGTGTTTATCTATCTTCACATGGCTACTTTCTTATAAGACACTAGTCATATTGGACAAGAAATCACTCTACTTTAGCATGACTTCTTTTAACCAATTATATCAGCAACAACCATATTTCAAAATAAGACCTTGTTCCCTGGGTGGTGGCTCAGTGTATAGAGCTTTGGCCCAGCACATGGATTCCTGGCTTCAATTCCTAGTCAGGGCACACAGGAGAACTGACCATCTGCTTTCCTTTCCCTCCCTCTCCCCCTTTTGTCCCTCTTTCCTCCCACGGCCAGTGTCTCCATTGGTTTGAGCCAGGGGTCCCCAAACTTTTTACACAGGGGGCCAATTCACTGTCCCTCAGACCATTGGAGGGCCAGACTATAAAAAAAAACAAAAACAACTATGAACAAATCCCTATGCACACTGCACATATCTTATTTTAAAGTAAAAAAACAAAACAGGAACAAATACAATATTTAAAATAAAGAACAAGTAAATTTAAATCAACAAACTGACCAGTATTTCGATGGGAACTATGTTCCTCTCACTGACCACCAATGAAAGAGGTGCCTCTTCCGGAAGTGCAGTGGGAGCTGGATAAATGGCTTCAGGGAGCCGCATGAGGCCCGTGGGCCGTAGTTTGGGGACTCCTGGTTTGGGCAATCGCCCTGGACATTGAGGATAGCTCCATTGGAGCACATCAGCCTCAGGTACTAAAAATAGCTTGATACTGGAGCATTGGCCCCAGGCAGGGCTATTGGGTGGATCCCTGTAGCCTATCTCACTATCTCCCCTCCTCTTACTTATAAAAAATAAAATTAAAATAAGACCATGTTATGGGAGGTACTTGCAGTGAGGACTCAATATACATTTTTTTACTGAATACAGTCTAACTTATAAAACCTGCTATTCTTTATTATTTAAAAAGCCAACATAAACAAACTCAAATTGCCAAGGAAATCTGGATACATTTGCCAGCACACTCTTTCGCTGGGGAATCGACTGAGCATCTCTGCCACCAAGGGATATTAATGAATTGCTATCAGGGTAAAGAAATAGATGCTCTGAAAAAAATTTCCAATTAAAATGTTTTGCCATAGGCAATGATTTACAACTATGGCATCTCAATCAAAAGTTTGCCCAAGTTTTAAGGTACACGTAAGTTACTCTTTGAAGAAAACCCTGGCAAGCTCTATAAGTGCAGTGGATTTTCTCTGTGCATTCAGCTGGAAGAAAACACTGCTTTCTCTTTCTAAACTTCAAAATACAATGTTTGTGACTCATTCCTTCTTGTAAACCTCAGATAAACGGCAGCTTATATATATTGTCTAGGTTTGTATTCATATATAACTGCTGTGCTGAAGTATTTAGTGCTATTCTAGTGGAATTGGGAGCATTACTAAGTTCCTAGACAATGGCTTGTTTTTCACATTTTAGACACGGGCACTACGTGTAACTATTTAATCTGGCACAGCAAGTAAGAAAAATGTGAGATTTATGTAAATATGGATAAAATAAATATTTATTGAATAATCCCTATGGGAGGGTTTTGTCATGTTCCTGGTCTGGTTGTTGTTGGAACTGTTTTTGTTCTCAATTCTAACTCTTTAAAATGAGCTGTAGCCAGTTCACATGGGGGGACTTGGTCTTTCTTCTCAAGGTTAGCAGGACAGCTTATCTCTTATCCCTGTTTCCCATCTCTGAGGACAGTCATGTTAAGAGAGATAAATTTAAGAGAGCTTGAGATATTTTCTGTATGATCTTTAAAACATATGTTGGTATATGTTGATGTGCTTAATAGCTTTCTGGCTAGCATAAATTGATTTCTCTAAATAGTTTGTGTTTCATTTCTTTAGTTTTTATTCAGCAGACAGATAATTAAAGTTGTTCAGTCCTAAAAATAAAAAAAGAAAGAAAAAATACTTTCAAAGGTCATAAAGAATATTCTTTTGTTTACAAAAGACAACTCAATGTACTTTTAGCATGCTCTTTCAAGGTGATAATTAACAATTGATTGTTTCACTTAGGGCAATTATTAATTCTTAAAAGTCCCAAGAAGATCAGCACTGACCCCACCCACGATCTTGCCCTGGGAGTCCCACTGTCATCAAAGTGCTAAAATTGACATTATTTCGGAAAACAATTCCCTCTGCATCTCTGCCACCTGTCTTTGTGTCTTGTTATCCACTTTACCATTCTACCATCTGTCACAACACTGAAGTGACCTATAATTAAGAACTTTGAAGAAATCCACTCTAAATTATGATTTGACAGTTTTTTTTAAATGGGCCTCAAAACATAATGTTATTCCCTGACATTTGGGGTACGGAGAAGACTGGTTTAAGCTAGGCATAATGTCACTGTCTTAATGACCATTAATTATGCATTTAGTTTTCAAAAGGCAGAGTAACGTGACAGCCACACAGTTGCTTTTCCAAAAAAGAATAACAAAGATTTTAAATTATATTTAATTATATTTTCCTCCTGAGCATATAACATATTTTTTGGTTTTCCCCAAATAATTTCCATATACCATGAGATAGTTTTCATTTTCTTTAAGAGCATATAATATAGTAATTCTACTGTTAGTATATATATATATATATATATATATATATATATATATATATTTAATGTAATGTAAACTGTTTTGGTCATATAAAATATGTGTTTGGAAGGGAAAACAAGAGTGGCTAATTTGAAAAAAAAATCTGCTAAAAAAGATCAATCATACATTGTGAATAGTAATGCAAAATTTCATGAATTTTATTTTAATATCTGTATTCCAAATGCCAGATGGTCCCATAATGATAAATCCTGTGAGAGGAGGAACATTTCTCACTTTATTTTTAATGATTTCAAAATTTATTCAACTCACAGATTTGTTAAAAACACTGCAGATATCTTCTTAATTTCCATATTTTCTAATTCTTAAGACAACACATTGCCATTTGGAGTTACTTTTAGGGCAAAGTAAAGTGTATCTTTTGGAAGTATAATGTCAAATATCACTAAGTAAAAGGGAGATGGAAATAAAGTGTTTAGGCTATTTTTAAAAATTGAGTGTGAACTCTTACTCTCATAAAATCTCCTCTTTAAGAATGGCATGCTACCTATTTTTAATAGATGGACATATAAACATGTTTAACTACTTACGTGCTGCCTGAAGCCTCAGCACAGTTTCCAGCCCTGTTCCTGAATGCCTCTAGAGTCTATATCCCAAGACCTCCAATCTATTTCTGAATAGGTATCATTGTCAGAATGATCTTACTTAACAGTAGTGAATCAAAAGCTCTTTCCCACTCTCATTTTGTATGTTGAAGTGTTAAATTCTTGGGACTTGGCTTTCAAAGCAAGCTTTCCTTCATCTCATAGTGCATCAACCCTACAAACACGAGTCCATTTCCCAATCTAAACATTCTAACTCTTTTCACAACTCCTGATATGACAAGAAGGTTTTCTTTCATTCCTCTAACTTACTGGTGGTACTCTAAGACACATAATTTTTATTTTAATATGATGAATAATTGTCATAATGTATTAAATAAATCAATTATTAGCCATTTTTGTTGACCATCTGAGTAAATGATGAAGAATCTATTAATGAATAAGGCATAAAGGTATGGAAAGATAACCTTAGTGGGAGCATTTAATTCATCAGTGCCTTTAGTAAAAAAATATATATATATATGATATTAAAATCACATTGACAGCCAGCTATCATAGTTATATATCAGCATCTATGTATATAGTTAAGCTCTTGATATATATTCAAGAAGGACAGCAAATTATGTATTTAACACTATATCTCTATTTTTCAAATTAATTGTAATTCATGACATATACATATGTATGTATGTATATTTGTGTACATGTAGTACATGATATATGTAGTCTGTTTTCTGAGGAAGATCCTGAAATATGGTCCAAAAGATTCACTATTAAGTTTAATTTACTGATTCTTGAATGACAAAAATAATTAAATTTATTAACTCCAATACTGTGAAAAAAACATAAAGACACTTCTGCTCTTTTTCTTATTGTTTACTCTCCCTCGCTCATTTTAGATAAATCAATCAGTAGAAATGAAATGAGCATGTGAGACTTTGAAAAGCCAGCTGCTGCTGTTGGCACGTAGTTGAAGCTAATGGCTAATCTTCAAATGCAGTGCCAGTTTTGTTAAAACCTGAATCCTCTTTCATCCTGACAGTCTATGTTTCTGAGCCAAAATCAAGGGGCAGTTCTTGGATTCCTGCATCTTTTATTTGAGAGCAATGTAAGAGAAAGAGATGCAGTGTAAGGGAGAAGAAAAATGTGGTTCATGCTCATTTAATTCTGAACTATGCTTTATCTTTAATTTGTTATTATATTAAAAGAAAAATATGCAAAAACATTTCCTAGAAATTATCAAAGATATGTTCTATATTTAGATACTGTATATATTTTTACTAATATTATTTTATGCATCAACCAAAAATATTTGAAATTAAATATATTAATATCACTGAAAACACTTCACTGATATGTATATGGTATTTGCTTCTTGATATAATTTGGCATTATTGTAATTTGATTATTGATATTGTTATTTTTTAATAATTTCCAAATAGCACAATTCAGAATCTGTAACATTTAGTCTTATTTTAAGATAATGCAAAAGATACTTATCCAGTTAAAAAACTAATATTTTTTATTTGTCATAATGGTAATTTGACCATGGTTTCTAATTTATTCTGAATTTTAGAAAGCATCCACTTAACAGTATTTAATTGAACATATGGAAATAAATACATTGGACAATTTAGTGACAATTTAGTGAAATAAATTGCTCAAAGTATAACTTTTGTAATTGACCAGCAATTAACTTGATGAAATTTCTTATTAGGTTAGACTGTTTCACATTTGACCTGTCATTTTACTTGACGATCAACATCAGTTGCTAAAACAGATTTAAAAATGTAGGATTTTGACCTGAGGTGGTGCAGTGGATAAAGCATCGACCTGGAATGCTGAGGTCGCCTGTTCAAAAAATGTAGGATTTATATTAATGATATATATATCATATATATTTATATTTTATCATATATCTATTTATGCATATTTACTGTCTTCTTATGTGTTTATATATGTACATGTATACATGTATATGTATGTAACTGTACCATATTTAAAAAGAGATAACAACATAGGAAAAGAGGAAATGAATAAGTTACTCACATATTGTGTGCACTATAAAATTTATATATAATTTTGTATGGTGAGCATATATAAACACTTGACTCATTCTTTGAGTCAAGTCCTCAATCAGTGCAATTATAAAATCTGTACTGAATATTTATTTCTCAGAAAAATTACTTATTTTAAAATAATTCTGTATAAATGTTTCTCCTTATTAAAAATAATTTAAAAAACACAATCAGATGTGATCAGAATACTCCAGTCTCATGAAACATTAGAGTAGAAGTATTTTTCTTAAAACTCCAAGTATATAATTATGATGATGATAATAATTTTTTAGTACATCTAGCCCAAATATAAATGTTATGTAAATAGAAAGATACAGAAATATAATTTTTTACAAGATTTAACTTAACTTGAAGTCTGTAAACCTGTGAGAATGATACAAGAAAACAAACAATTATAAAATTCTCATGACCAGCTTTCTTCTATCCCTGAAACTCTGCTTCCATGCTTAGTAACTTCTTCATTCAAATCTGCCAAACTCCTAAACAATCAATTCACTAACTGAAGAGCCCCATTATATATTGATTTTTAAAAAGTCAGTTGTATTACTCTATCTAAGCAATATACAATTAAAACATGTGCTGAAAAAATACTAATTCATAAAATATAGAGAAATATTTCTAACATAAACATATTAATAAGCTAGGAACCAGGTGTTAACAAGCTATATACAGTGGGTCTTTGGGTTATGACACAGTTCTGATCTTATGACAGTGACATAACCCGAATCTTGGTGTAAGTCAAAACACATCCTAACTAAGTCTCACCTATCGTTGTAAAATCATAATCTAGAACATTAAAACACAACCAAGCCATAGAAAAAGGAAAAAGATATAAATATACTGTATTGTACACTGTACTATAGTAACAGAAAAAATGACAAAAATGAATGTAAAAAAATCCCTTACTTTATTTCTGTGGTTGGCTTGCACACTGGAAGGGGTATTGCAAGGTGGGAGAGAGTGACCTATTGGGAGGAGGAAGCTGGAAGGGGCATTGCAGGTGGGAGAGAGTGACCTATTGGGAGGAGGAAACTGGAGAGGCAGGAGAACCTGCAGAAGGCACTGGAGATACTGGGTCAGGTGAATCAGGATCGCCTAAGGAACATGCAGGAGATGCTGGAGATGATTCTACTTGTACTACAGGTGCTTCCTCTCAAGAAGCAGCTGATGTAGAGGGTACAGAATCTATTGCAGGCCTCTCTATCTTGTTTAAAAATTGTTCCAGGCTTGTCTGGAATGTTGGTAACTTCTCTCCCAAAATCTGCCTATAGCACTGCAAGGCACCCATAACTAGGTTTCCCATGTAGTCTGTAAGTATGATGCTAATGGCATAACACTCAAGTCTCAATTTTCTTAAGATTTTATGGGATAAAGTGTTGTAAACTCGAAACATATGTTGAGACTGTCGTAACCTGAGGATGTCCTGTAATTTGAACAAATTAAAGGCAAATAGGACTTTTTTATGTATAGGCAGACATGGGCAATTAGAAGAGATTATAGGTAACTGAGATTTATGTAAAGTGAGTAAATCAAGGTTATTCAAAAAAAAAAAACCAATATAAGTTTGGAAAGTAGAAATTTAGAAAAGAGGTCATGAATGGCTTAAGATACCAGTTTATAGAAATGGTCTTTATTCTCCTGTCACTCTTGAAAGAAATGGAACTAATGAAACTTGGAAAACTGATTTAATACAATTAAAGCTATATTTTAGGAAGAATAGGATTTTTCTTTAGGAAGAATAGAAAGTATATCATCTCTTTAAGTGTGTCATTTTAAATTTACATTTAACAGACATTAAAGCTTTCCAGTGAAATTACTTTAGTAATCCATAACAATTCAAGCAGTGATACTTAGAATATGCATATGACAGTGTTTTCCTCCAGCATATTTATTTTTTTGTAGCCTACACACTGCTTCATAGTTAATCAGTTTTCATGCCTATCTTCATAAGGTGGCAATCACCAGTACAAAAATTTTTCTTCATGTCTTATTAATATTGCAATAACCACTAAGACTATGCAACATATATCTTAGTAATATAGCAACAACCATTAGCTTATTTTAATGCTAATAAAATATATAAACATGTCACTGTAATATATACTGCTAAGTTCATATACATTCACTGTTAATAACTTTAATAGTATAATGGAGAAGAGAATGGGTCTTAGAGTGTTAAGGCATAGATAACTTTTGAAGGCAGACAGGCCTGAACTTATTTCTGGCTCAACAATTTTTTAATTAAGAACCTGAACGCGATTTTTTTTCTCAAATTTAGTTTTTAATCTCTTTACAAACATGGTGGTAATACCAACCACACAGTCTGTTAGAATATTAAAAGACATATGTGAGATTCCTAGCCCAGTTACCAGCATATTAACCCCAAGTAGAACAAGTTTATTTCAAGTTTCCCTTAACTCTATATAATACAGTGAGAAGAAAAAGGAAGTCTCACAGAAATGGCTCTGCTCCTGCATGTGCGTGTAATGAGTGGAAACGAGAAACTTCTGCAAGCTGAATAATGAAAAATATTAAAATGAGTACTGCAAATTAATTATTCATGCTCATATATTCAAATAATTGAAAGCATGCCAATGATTGACTAAAAATTTTAGCAGTTATTATAAGTTATCATTAATATCATGGTGGGATAAATGAAGTTCCTAAAAATAAAATCGGCAAATTGATACAAATATTGAGAGAAGTTAATAATTTTTCATGCCTATATTATTCAATAAAGTATGTATCAATTTTGTGTAATAGCTGCTTTTTATGGTAAATACAATGTTTATTTTTAGAATCACCTTTATTTAAGTCCCACAACAATTGTAAGAGAGTCGACACTGTGGTTTTTAAAAGAGAATGTCTGAGACCATTTGTCTGTGTTTGTGTGGTGTGTGTGTGTGTATGTGTGTGTATGTGTGTGTGTGTACATGCTTCCATTCAGAAGATAAGCAAATAAGCAAAATAAAGTTGGAACACATGAAGACCACTGTAACTGACACAATAAGACAGTACTGTAGAATAGTGACAATAAAGATAATAATAATAGTCAACACTTCCAATTTTTGTTCAAACCAGTTCTCCAGGATAGGTGACTGGAGGAACTGGAATCCAGAACCCTGTGTTCACTAAGCTCATGCCTCGCTTGGAACAGTTAAAGCATGACCAGGATCAAGTTTTTTTTGAATAAGGAATTTATGTGCCAACAAGCTCACTGATACTATCACATACTGCAAAGTAGACTACATTTTAAGTGAGCTACATAGTTTATTTATAGGGCAGACACATGCAATTTTGTGCTGTGTGAGTTTGGGTCCACTGACAGGAAGTGACTTCAAGATTTACTGATTGAGGGGGAAGGAGTGAGGTGAAGGGGAGAAGTGCCTGGGAGGTGACCAAGGTGGTCTTGACACTCCCCGCTGGTAGACTAACTGTTAGGCAGTTGCTTTCTGCCTCTAGGTCCCTGATGTTCTTCTCACCCAGGTCATTCAGAATCCAAATAAGCTAACCACAGAGGCCCCTCCCTTTCTTTTAATCAGAGCATTCACTTCAGAAAGCATGTCAGGGTAAGTTCTTTGCTCCTTTGAGATGTAAATCTTTTTTAAGGTTTTTTTTTTAATTAATTTATTTATTTATTCATTATTAGAGAGGAGAAACAGAGAGGGAGAGAGAGGAGAGACAGAGAGAGAGAAGGGGGAGGAGCTGGAAGCATCAACTCCCATATGTGCCTTGACCAGGCAAGCCCAGGGTTTTGAACTGGCGATCTCAGCATTTCCAGGTAGACGCTTTATCCACTGTGCCACCACAGGTCAGGCCGAGATGTAAATCTTTTAAATGGTTTCTTGTTAATTATACAAACCAGGACTGTCTTTCTCCAGGAGCCAGGAGGCACCAGTTTTAAATACAATCACAAAGGAAGGTAGTGCCTCTCTCTCAAGCTGTGGAGTATAAGATCTAACTTCCACTGGCACATTACCCAAGTTGTCAGACTACTTCTTATGAAGATAAAAGAAAGTTTACTTTTCTTTGGGTAAGACTGTTGAAAGCACAGATGGACTATGATTGTCTTACCGAAGTTGCCATAAGAGGTATCCTGCTTCTCTTTATAATACACTGACCTTAGTACCATTGCGGATCATGGTCATGGCAGTTTACAGGAAGTGTGGCCACAATCCTAACATAGTTGTGGAGAAAGGGTCAGCAGTCACTTCAGATCCCACAGCAAGAGAGTGAGCAGGGCATCTTCATGTTTGAGTTCTTCTCTATAGAGGTTTAGGGAGAAGCTCCTTGAGGCTCCCCAGGGGTCTTCCTACCAGAGGGAAAATATAGTGGGAGGAACCTCCTCTAGTTGGCTCAGTATTGTACCCAATCCTCATTCTTACCTTCCTCCGTGATTCATTTAAATCACCTTGTCTACAGCTGTCACTTCCTCTTAATGACTTACCTTGTAGTACAACCCAAGTTTCCACTCCTGAGGGACCTGGACCCTCAGCAGTGACTCCCTTCTCAGGCTATGGTTGCTGTACACATCTGTTCACTATTACAACAGGACAAAGAGCTATCAGGAGGCATCAAGTGGCTTCCCTGAGTTCTAAAAAAATTGCTCATGAATTTCCATTTCCTTCAGGGCTGTTGCAGGTTTGTGTTGGGCAGATAAAATGTATTATGCTCACTTTGTTAAAGAGGCCGTTGCCCAGGTGATATTAATGTGTGTTGAGAATTGTTGTAGCCTGAGGCTTGGTTTTGGGATTAAGCCTGTCCCACCCTTTTTGGCGTGAGGTGGTACAATCCTATCATGCCTCATAGAAGTGATTTTGTATTAGAGACTTCCCCATTATGTATATTGGATTAAGGGTTTGGATTTCAACACTATAAAATGGGAACGGAGTGGGAATTTGCTCTCTTGGTTCCTGAGGTTAGCATGAGAGAGCAGAGAGAATAGAGCCAGCAGCGGGAGGAGGCCACGTGGAGAAGGCCAGGAAAAGCAGCCAAGATGGCGGAGTACTGAGTGAGATGCCAGTTTGTACAGAGTTTGTATCTGGGATAAGGAAGGAAATGGGGAACTGAGGAGAATAAGGCTGTTGAGCTAGAAACCTTTGATTCTAGGAAACTCGGATAAATCAGTAGCTTTGTGAGCACTGAATGTGACTGGGGTTTTGGAGCCCAGTGTGTATTTTTACTTGCCCGCTGGGTGCAAGCTAGATTAAAGACTATGGCCCACCAGTTTTTGGCTCCATGGTTTCTTTACCGACTGTCCGAATCCAATGCGAACCTGCATGGACCAGAAGGCTGCTGTGATAGTGGCTCTAGCCCTGGCTCCTGGCTTTACAGTTTGCTAACAGGAGACTGAGAAACTGAGTTGCAACAGGATAGCTGATGGAGAACAATATCTCTGCATTTTACTGTTGAAAACACTGTGTGGCTGGAAGAAAGAAGCAGAAAAGTGAGTCCACTGCCATGAACTGAAACTGCTCCACTCAACTCTGTGGGGGTGCTTGTGGCTCCACCCCAACCCCAGATGGGACTAAAGATTCATATATAGGCTTCCCCCCCACCCCCGAGCTCAAGGAGCTGGGTGCAGGACAGGAGACGAGGTGGTCCCTCAGAAAGAGCAGTCTCATGACCTTTTCTAAGAGCCTGAGACAGGATGGCTCCTGGGCTCGCACAGGCCTTTCCTTGTCTCATCGTCAGTGGGTTCTGGTCCCATGGCCTTGAGGAAAAGAATATTGTTATTTCACCTAAGACACCAGTGCCAGGATATTGCTTAATGATGATGTGGTAATAGATGATGTTTGGAAATGATCCAACATGAAACATAACAGTAAATGTCATCTTACATGATTTACAGGAAAATTTAGTGACATATGTTTACACCTAATTCACTCATGCAACAATAATTTTCAAGGATAAAATTTGTGAGATAACTCTCCCAATTTGAAATTAATTAGTATTTGTTTTGAGGTGATAAATATTAAGTTATTCTAATCTTATTAAAACAACAAATAATAATATTCTATAACCACAACAATAGTTTGCATAGTCTTTTTAGACTATTGGAAACTTTTCATAGCAGAGTACTGAAAGTTATTAAAAAAAAATAGACAAGCTTGGCCTGACCTGTGGTGGCGCAGTGGGATAAAGCGTCAACCTGGAACACTGAGGTCGCCGGTTCGAAACCTTGGGCTTGCCTGGTCAAGGCACATATGGGAGTTGATGCTTCCTGCTCCTCCCCCTTCTCTCTCTCTCTCTGTCTCTCTCTCTCACTCCTCTCTCTCTAAAAAAAATCAATAAATAAAATATTAAAAAAAAATAGACAAGCTTAAAAAAATAACTCATTTTGCTTCTATTAGTTTGAATCATAACCTGTAATTATTTCACAGACCGCTGAGAATGTTATACAGTGGGAGTGTCTGTGTATATACAGAAATTTGACAAATTTAAATTTGATATGGTTACCTTGGCAAAAAAGCTGCCAAACAGCTGTGACAATATTAATCTATTATAGTAAGGTGAACACTATTTTTGACATTTATATTTACATTTTACATATATAAATTAATTTGTTATTCTAAGAGAATTTTGGTCATTATTTTATTTGCCGTCTTATATTTTCACTTATAAGAATTAACTATGTAAGTTCTATTGGCTCAGCTGCACTTGAAAAACAGGAAAGTTGATTAGTGCACAAGAAAAAACATTTTGATACTTAAGGGAATAAAGTCTGCTCAAGCATCTTTTCTTCAGAAGTGCATATTAGCTTTCATTTGTATAATAAATACTCAATATTTCATTATGCTTTTCCCCAAGTCTTCAATTTTTGACACTTGAATATAATTCCGTTATCCAGTCTTGTGAGGGAGAGTCAGCGGGGTTAGGTTAATACAGTAATTCAAGACAAATGCCAAATGCATGTCATATGAGACTTATATTCTCCATAGAGAGAACCTCAGAGACATGGAGCATGTTGATATATATGAGTGTGGCACAGAAGTTCTACAGATGGATGTAGATATATTGAGTTAGGCACTTAAAGCAATTGCTTTCAGTCATCTCAATGATAAGCAGTCACAGATGAGATGTGTGCATTTGAGATGAAAGAGCTTGGTGTAAATTTAAATCAAATCCAAAGCCTGACATTTACCTCATTTTGGTTAGAGAGGAAAGGAATATATTTAAAGTTGAGAAACAAATTTAAATACTCAAGATGAGTTAAAGAGCGTTGGAAATTCTGTAATAGAATCTTCATTTAAATTCACTGAAGAAAAAATGAGTTGATGACTACCTCATATATTTGTATTTATATAAATAGAAGACTTCTTTGATTATGAACTAAAATAAGATTAATGTGTGAAGACAAATTAGAGGGTGATCATTTGATTGTTAATTATGAGAGAAAATCAAGGAAAAGGACCATGATCATACAAAAATATACATAATATTCTACGTTCATTTGCTATGAATCACACTGCACACAGAGTACACAGAAGGCTGTGATGCATAAAACAGTCACTGAGGCCCATTGACTATAATATAAAACCAAATATAAGTTTCTCCGCATCATAAATCACTGTGAACTTAGACTTTGCAAAAGAATTTATATTTTTTAATTACAACGTGCCCATTTCAATATAAAAGGTCCCTAGTATTTTTCATAGGTAGATCAAAGAGACAGAAGAAATTGTCAGAAATATTGATGCAATATTAATTGGCCAACTGAATAATCTTGAGGATTTCCTTGACCCCCAAACTGAGCCATTGTGCTTATTAATATGTGCAGAGAGTAAGGAAAGAATTACAGGTGACGCCCAACTAAGTGTTCACCAGCTTCTTCAGGGAAGGAGGTTTCCATTGTCTAAACAATCACTTCCCTGATGAATGTGATTGGGACACAAAAGTTAGTAATGACTAATCTCTTAATCATTAAGTAGATTTTCTGAAATTTACCTAACTTAGATAGTTTTGACCAACAATGGAAACATTTCCTGGTTGCTTGTTAAAAATATGGAAATAAAGAAGAAATTGTTAATTTTAAGATGTCATCTAAAACAGCAAGCTCGATAGGTTGACTGTAGTTTAATAGTAGCTTCAATTTCCTAAGACCACCCCTCAACTTCTCACAAAAACAGTGGTCTATTCACCTTTGGCCACTGACAAACATTAATTTAGATTAATATGTTTATTCAAAAAAGATGATTGTTCTTTAAAAATACTTTTTTACTCAATGAGAAAAATTTTTAAATATTTAAAATAAACATTCTTCCAATCTTATTTAAAGAGTTATTACTTCTGCTTTTTGTCATTGTGTTTGCAGATTATAAATATTCTTTGTATGTGTTCTCCTTGTGCAATTCCTCAAAATAGAAAAATCTGAGATTACAAACGTGAAGAACTATGAAGGTAATCTGTCACAGTTTCATAGAATCTGGTAGGAACATGAGATTCTTGGGTCACAAATAAAGGAGTTTATTATTCACTGAATGTTATGCACCATGACTTTATATTTGAATTTGCTTCTACTTGATGCCCCAAGCTCTACTGGAAGCAACCTGTAAGTCACCAATTTTACCCTGCACCTGCAGAAGGTCTGTGCAACAGGTGAGGAGCTCCAAGTCCACAGAATCCCCCATCTAGGATGTGGTTTCTGCCCAATCTTTGCCCCTAATGGACACATTATCTTTCTCAGACCCATCATGTGTCCTCTGTCCTCAAAAGGGGATATTGTTTCAATTCCTCATGGCTCTTCTATGATACCAAGATCCTTGAAAATAGAATTATGAACAGAAGTTATCATAAAACATGTAAAAATACTATGGAAGGTTATCTTAAAAAGAAAACATAAAACAAAATATTTGAGAATCAAATGAGGGAAAAAGAAGAAGTAAAGCTACATCCCACGTAAAAATGTGAAATTATATAAAATGGGAAAGCTAATCCCTTCTTAACATTACCTGTGCCATTCAACACACAATGGTAATCAGTATATTCTCCAAGGTGGGTTTCTTCTTATCAAATGATCTCATTTTAAAGTGTTCTTGCTTCTTCTCTATTGCCAAAATGCTTGAGGGAAGTTTCTCCTGCCTTTTTGACCTTTTAATTCTTTCAATTCATAAGTAATATTTTTTAACAAACACCATTTATAAACATTGAAATAGTCTATGACTACTACATGTAAGGTAATGGTATAGATGTTGCAAATCAAGGAAATACTAAGTTCAATAATTTTTAAGAATTTTATTTAAAAAAAATAAAACACAGTAACAATTAGTTAAATATATATAAACATAAAAGAATATACACAGAGTGAAACAGATTCAGATAAAAAAATGCCACATAAAATAAGCACTTATTGTTACTGATTTCATCACTTCTTAAAAAGATTTTATCTTTTGCAATAATCCTAAACAGGCTCTTTTTTTTCCTTTTCAATCAGAGACATTACTTATTTTTACTGGCTTGAACTTGCTATAGATTTGTAGCTTCAACTAAAATATATGATCTGTTTAACCTTCATCAGCCTTATTGTAACTTTTTCTCATGGTGCCCCAGAATAGATTTTCTGAAATTTACAGCCTCCCTGCTCTTGGTGTATTGGAATTGGCACAGAGTACAATATCTCAAACAGTAATTCCCCATTACCTAACAGTACAGACCTAAAGTAAAACAAATCCATTGTCCCAATCAAGCAAAACCTCTCAGGCAACTCATGACTAATTGAAAGCTCCCCTTGCTTCAATGTTTCTCCCCACTCATAGTTAACATACTTTTTTAAACTGACTGTACAGTCAGAAAAAGTAAAATATTTGCTTTGCATTTCCTAATATGTTCTGATGGATAATTTATGTTATTTCATTTATTTTAACATTTGGCAAAAGTATTCTTTTGCCCTCACATAGTGATCTATCACATTCAATGACTTCCACTTACCACTCATTACTCTCTGTGCTTGTTTGCTTGTTTGGTGTGTTTTTCTCTTTTCTTTGTTTTCTGTTAATAGTTCATTGATCCTCATGTTGTCTTGCTCTTTGCTCTTTTAATTCTCATCTGGAAAGCTGAATACAAAAGTATCTTATATTTCAACTTTGAAAAATAAATATTGATATAATTCTGGATGGAGAGACATCTATACTGCTAAAATAATTATATTATCTATATTTTAATTTGTTAAAATTTCTTTTACTTTCCTCTGGCTCAATTTGATTTTGAGAAACTCAGATATCTACAGCTACACCAAACAAAAACACCATTTTCTATTTAATACACACACAAAAAATAAAAACAGTTCACACCATTAATTAGTAATTTTATTTTAAAATAATGTCAATCATCTTGACTTTTTTCTTTTGTTGATCTTTCTCCCTATTTTATTTTTGCTTGATTGCTTATTCTTCCTCAATAATTAATTTTAAAATCTTGATTGATTACTTACAGTGTGTCAGACAATGTGCTGCATAGTGAAGAAGCAGTCTGGGCCATGGAGATAAGAGCCTCTCCTTCTTTCAGCTAACACTACAGTGGAAAAGACAGGCAGTAATAAAATAAACAAAAACAATGCAGTGAAACGTGCTCGTGGTTATATCGAATACTATAGATATACTGATTTTTGAAAGGTTAAGGAAGAGAAGTCTAGTCTAGGCTGAGTCCTGAAGACTGAAGAGTTCATCTTGTTCCTCATCCCCTCTTTCTTCTTTATCATCACAGAACTTAACCATCTTAATGTTTATTGTTATTAATATAATTGGTACATCTGGGCCACTACAATAAAATTAAGAGCTTAATCTTATTTTTAATTTTATTGAAATATTATATTCGTGCATTGCTTTATAATCACTAAACCACTGAGACTTTCAGAAAAATAAAAATTATAAAATTCTTCAATGTGATTTGTTTAAAAAAATAGAAATAACCTAATTTTTACTATAGGAGCATTTGTTAAGAATACTGCAAACACAATTTCATGTACCCTAATTATATATACCTACATACAAGCAATGGACAGTGTTTCAATATTGATATAATACAGAAATTCTTTACCATAACATCAAGTAAAAGCAGCTTTCCTTTATACTATAATTTAACTGACATGTAGTGCCTCTCTCCACATAGCTTCATTTATAAGAATAATATTTTTATTATGCACTTGTTATTGCTTATTACAAAGATATAGTGAAATTAGAGAGGGTTTTTTCTTAAATTACAAAAAAATTATTCTTCACAGAAATAACTATAGACAATGTATGATATTTTACAGCTGCACTTACTATAACATGCAAATAGATGTGTGAGTGCATATGTATTTCTAAATGGATATATGTAAACTTTCATAGATATATACACTTCTACATGTTCGTGTAATTTACATGTGTCCCTTTTCATGAAGTTTTCTCATAATACAAAGTAATAGTCATATAGTATTTTACTTAAATAATTTTCTATAATGTCTTAAAAAGTTATTGTTTTCCCTAATTCTTCTCTTTAATAACATGATGAATATATTTTACATAACTCTTTTCTTCACTTTGTTATGGTATATTCTTTAAATTGCTGAATGAAATAAGGGAAAAAAACAAAAACAAAAAAACACATGATGCAGCCCAAGGTCCCACTCTAAACATTCTACTTTTCTCATTTTGCTAAATTTTGTTCTTTGTAGATTAGTATTTACACTAATACAAACAATCTTATTTCTGAGGAATTAGAATTGTAGTTGAATAAGCCAATTAAGAGTGAAGCCTCCATTTCTTATACAATAACCTTAATCTTAATAAAAAGAGATCAATAATATTATCTGTGGTCTAAGAAATCTGGTCAGAAACACTACTAAAGGTTCTGAATCCTAGATCCTGTCTAAAACTGCTTCACTGGATGACCCATGCCTTAGTTTGAGATGCTATAACAACATGCCATAGACTGGGTGGCTTACACAAAAGACATTTATTTCTCACAATTCTGAAGGCTAGAAATCCAAGATCAGGTTACCAACATGATAGGGCTTAGTGAAGGCCCTCTTCCTGGCTTGTGGACAGCTACATCCTTGCTGTTTTCTCACATGGAAGAGATTAAGAACAGGCTTGCTGATCTCTTCCTGTAAGGACACTAATCCCATCCTGAGCACTTCATTCATATGACTTTATCTAAACCAAATTATTTCTTAAAGGCTTCATCTCCAAATGCTATCACATTTGGATTAGGACCTAAACATATGAATGGGAGGGGAATGCTATGAACACAATTCAGTTCATAGCATCCTATCTTTTTCAGGTCATCCAACTGAAAATTGCATCTTTCTCTTCCAGATGCCTGTGGTAGGTAGCACAATGGCAGTCACACGGTGGTACAGGAAAAGCCACTGCCAGCAGCCACACATAGCCCCAGGATGTTTGAACTGTTTTAAGAATCGGTTGTCTGCCTGACCTGTGGTGGCACAGTGGATAAAGCGTTGACCTGAAATGCTGAGGTCGCCGGTTCAAAACCCTGGGCTTGCCTGGTCAGGGCACATGTGGGAGTTGATGCTTCCTGCTCCACCCTTCTCTCTCTCTCTCTCTCTCTCTCTCTCTCTCTCTCTCTCTCTCTCCTGTCTAAAAATGAATAAATAAAGTCTTAAAAAAAAAAAAACTTTAAAAAAAAAAAAAAAAAAAAAAAAAAAAAAGAATCGGTTGTCTGCCTGACCTGTGGTGGCACAGTGGATAAAGTGTCAACCTGGAAATGTTGATGTTGCTGGTTCAAAAACCTGGGCTTGCCTGGTCAAGGCACATATGGAAGTTGATGCTTTCTGCTCCTCCCCACTTCTCTCTCTCTCTCTCTCCCCTCTCTATAATGAATAAATAAAATCATAAAAAAAAAAAAAAGTATCAGTTGTCTGAAGAACAAGTGTGGGGTAATGGGAAGAAGTTTACTTAAAAGTGTTATTTCTTTTATTATTGTCTCACCTTCAAATAAACGGGTCTCTGTTTTAAGTGCCTGAGTGAAAAGATCAGGAGAAGCGGTTTCTTTGGATTTCTCCTTCAGCTGTATTCAACAATCCTCTGCGACATTAAACTCCAATCCACCTCTTGTCCCTGAAGTGCACAGGAAGATTCGGTAGAGACCTTGTCTTTCTCCAGCACAAATGATCTGCACACTCTGAGTCTTATTACTTTATCAGGACTTCTTTAAAATACATTGCTTCAGCCTCAGCTTTCTGCAGTTATTTAGTGATTTGGATTAAATGAGCCAATCGGAGGAATTTATGACTTGTTCTTCTTCCCCAAAAAAGCTGTTCTTCCAAGCATACATTTCACACTACTGCTCTAAAAATCTAGCATAGTATACACTAATAAACCCAAGTTAAAAAATTTTTTTCCCAGGAACATTCATTAAATGTTTCCTTTTTAATGATTTTTCCATTCATATTCTTTACTTTGTATTCTGAAGTAATCTCCAATTTTTTCAAAAATTATAGAAACAGCAATGTTAATAGAATCAGCAATGTAAATATATTATTTTATTATTTTCAAAGTACTTCATAGGGATTAATATATTTGACATTTATGTCAGTTCTGTGAGATTTAGAGAAAATTGTTCTCACTCTCTACCAATTATAAAACAGGTATTTTAAGGATACAGTGTGTCCTTAAACCCAGAAATATTAAAGGAAAGGGTCAGAGACTGAACCTGGAGTTTTTTGATAATTAAATTTTTTTTTTCTTTTTCTTAAGTTGGAAACGGGGAGGCAGTCAGACACCCGCATGCGCCCCACCAGGATTCAGCCGGCATGCCCACCAGGGGGCGATGCTCTGCCCAGCTTGGGGCATTGCTCTGCCGCAATCAGAGCCATTCTAGTGCCTGAGGCAGAGGCCATGGAGCCATCCTCAGTGCCGGGGCAAACTTTGTTCCAATGGAGCCTTGGCTGTGGGAGGGGAGGAGATAGAGAGGAAAGAGAGGGGGAGGGGTGGAGAAGCAGATAGGCGCTTCTCCTGTGTGCCCTGGCCAGGAATCGAACCCGAGACTCCTGCACGCCAGGCCAACGCTCTACCACTGAGCCAGCCAGCCAGGGCAAAAAAATTTTAAAGCATATTCATGATAATACTCCATATAGCTTTCTTTTATTATTAGTTGTTCAACAAACTTACGTTTTGACTAATCAATTGGAACTGAAAGGAAATTTAAATGTTTGTCTGCAGAATCTCAAATAATTGCATATTCATAACTTTTAAATCTTGCACTTTCCACATGTAAGACTGTTGTAATTTGTATCATATGAAAAAATAAGCAATGTTGTCAGACTTTATATGCTGAGGTTCTGTTTGATAGCAACCTGTATTTCACACTTTCTTTTATAAGTTCTCTGGAATCCTTGCATTTGCACAAACCCATTTCCATTCTTTGGAATAAATAAGTATTCATAAAGTAGTTCATTAGTAGCAGAATTTTATGCTTATATAATATAAATGACTTATAGCAATTAGTGGGATGTTTAGCTTTGCCTGAAGTTAGAAAATTTCATTTTTCTTCCTTTTTGACTCCTGGGTCAAAGATACAAAGCTATATAAAAAACTGTATAATTATCTTTATGGATTTCAAAAGTTCTAGACTGTCTAATCAATTTAAGCCATAAATTAACTTCTTCCTCTCTTTTTCAAAATCTGTAAATTCAGAAATATATAAAGCCCTTAGATGTAATTCAATCAAAAATCACATTTTATCTCACTTAGCGTAACCTAGTGCTCATTATTCTTAGGCAATATGCTAAAAATTAATTAGTATTTTATTAATCACTACATTGCTGGCATTTGTTCCCCAAGTCACTTCATTCATGCATTCGTTTTTTCAAATACTCATTCTATGTGTTAGATATTCTACTAGGTAACTGAATAGAAAGAAAAATGGGCATTTTCCTGTTTGGACTTTATATGTTATAGATTCTTAAGAAGCAGACAAAATAGCCAAAACCAAATATAGTAACTGCTATAATAAAGATGTGTGTGTGTGTGTGTGTGTGTGCGCGCGCGCGCGTGATTTTGGTAACACAGAGGAGCAGGAAGCATACTGGCTTTAGGTGGATTGCTAATCCTGGGAGCTTTCCCAGAGAAAGTGGCTTTTACAGAATCCTGCAGTGTTTGAAACAGTTTGCTAGATATACCAGGTAGGAAATAAGGAAGACACATAAAATCTTAAAGTGCATGGATTTTTCAGGCAGAATGAGCAAAGTGTTATGGAGGCAAAGGAAGATAAAAGATAAAAGCCATGCGGCATAACTGGAGAAAAATTTTAAATGTTAACTTGAAAGTGGCTATGACGAATGGTTGAATTGTGGACCTGGAACTAAGGAAGAACTTGGTTTGAATTCTGTTTCTACCATAATGACTGCTTCACGTTGGACAAATTAATTGTTATCTCTAAGGCTTGGTATTTATAGTTGAAATATAGGGATAGATAAATATATCTTTCATGGGTTTGTCAGGTTTAAATAAAATAATAAAATTTAGGTAATGACCATTGTGCCTCATTCTAATCAAACAATTCAGTTATCAATGCTGCTGTTATTCTTATTGCTATTATTATTATTATTATTATTATTAATTATGGCTTTATTCCATTAGAAAATCATTCCAGCGTCTTGTGGAGGACATACCAGCAGAGGGAGACACTGCAGGCTGGGGAATCTCTTCACAGAATATTACATCCACCCACTCTGCAGAACAAAGGCAGAGGTAATAACATTAATGGTTAAAACAAAAAACATTATCTGAATTGATTTAGTGCTTCATGTCTCACATATATATGGGGAGGGGAAGAAAGAAAGAAAAAGATGTTTATTTCAAGAAATTGACTTCCATAATTGTGGGGCCTAGAAAGTCTGAAATCTATAGGGCAGTTGGCAGGGAAGAAATACAGACAGCATTTCTACATTACAGTCTCCTGGCTAAATTCCTTCTCCTTCAGAAAACCTCAGTTCTTGCTCCTGAAGCCTTTACCTGATTGGCTTTCACATGAGAGAGGATGGTCTGTTTTATTCAAAATCGACTGAGAGAGGATGTTCTGCTTTACTCAGAATTTACTGGCTGTAAATGTTAATCACATCAAAAAAAAAAAAAAAAAGAAAAAGAAAGAAAGAATTTTGCAGCAACACTGGCCTGGTATTTGAGGAAACAATTGGGCACTGTAGCCTAAACAAGTTGACCCACAAAATTACCATCACAATAAGGGCCAATGCACTCTAGTGTTAATATGAAGCAATGCTAATATATGAAAGATTTGAGAGGCAGTGGAAGTTTGTGAAGCTGTGGCATTCTGGCACCTGGATACCTGACTCCATACTCAGAATGTCACCCACATACTGTGCCATCTCCAAACAGAAGTAGGTATGAGGAGAGAGGATCCATATGGTAGATAGCTAGGTCTATTTTTAAGAAAAAAGAGAGCAAGCACAACTGTTTCCTATAGTTTATTTTTAATGCATAGTGGCCAGTAGAGAGATTTAGAGAAAGAGTGACTGTGGAGGATGAAGAAATGTTATATCCTGGATCAGGTAAGTTCAAGCTTGCAAAACATTAAGCAAAAATCAACATATCTACCACCCTGAGTGAAAGTAGTTTGTTTCTTTGTTTCTTTTTCTAAGTTAAAATCTTTAATGAAAAAATAATCATTGTTTCTTGCCTCCTTCTTTTTCAAATGTCACACCTGCTGTGTGACAGTTCTGTCCACATTTACACACTCAGTACACCCAATGCCTCCTTCATACTTTATGGTCTAAGGCTTGCTTTGGAAGCCTTGTGGGAGATTCCAGGCACACTTACTCATCTTTCCTGTGCTTCTAGAGGGCACAGCTCTGTTCATGCTGTCACAACCCGCAGTAACCTCCTTGAGATGAGGGCGCATGTCTGACCCAGCTTTGTACACTCAGCAGCCAGCAAAAGTGCTCAGTTCCCAGCACTGCCTAATATATTATTACTGAATGAATAAAGATCAGTGTCCCTGATTTTATTAATAGAAATATGCATATGGTTGGTCAGGAGTATAAAATATTATGACAGATTTATAGAGCCTTTTAAAATAGGCAGCTTAAGTATGAAATGATAGGTGGACTGCCCTGTCAAATCTCATTGACTTTGTAAAATGTTGTCCCTGAACTCATTTATATCTTTTTTTTTTCTGTTTGGTTTGTCTCTGACTCCAAATTACATATCAATTTTATGCCTATACATTCATAAGATTAGGTAGGATAGAAAAGGATACTATTCATACATGTCAGTGCTGATTGTTCTGTAACTTCAACTAAATCTAAAGCTTAAAAGAATTAAAGGCAGAGAAGAATCAGCATATATTACATCACTGTATAAATTCAGCTTTAAAAAAGGCTTTTTGATCTCATTGAAATAGGCAATAAAATTAGTCTTTCATATTTTTTATTTTATTTTTTTACATCCAACCCATGTGTTTTTTCATTTTATTTCTTTAATTCAGGAAACTTCGGGACTCTAATATTTTCATATAGTTACACAATATTGTAATATATTCAAAATTTTATAATCAAATAACGGATTCCAATTCATAACATTTACTTGATGATCATAATTTTTGAAGTATATGCTCTGATTAAACTATATGATACATGATTTTTTTTGAAGAAAAATAAGTCCACGTGAAAATTAATTTCTATATTCATTTTTGAAGCCTTGAAATCCCATCTGCCTCTGTGGCGTTGGGCCACATCACACGGAGGCCTGAATCTTTCTGGTGCACATAGGTGTCCAGCAAAATTGTAGTTGGCAGCTTGCACACTCAGTAAACACACAATAACTGAATGCAAAATCCCTCCTCTCAGTTAGGGCCACCTCCCTATCTGTGTTTGCATCTGTATATGGTTTCAGGCCAAAAATAAATGGATGAGAAATGATTCTGAGCAATGAAGACACATTGATTATATAGGATTATCTCTTATAAAGGCCTTAAATTTGAATAATGTGGCATATATAATCCAAGAAAGGGAAATAGAATGCTCATTATCTTTCATAAAAAAAATTATTATAAATAATAAAAATGCACAGATATACGTTTATTAAACTAGTTGCATTTGACCTAATATGTTTTAAGTAAAATGTTTATTTCTTTATTTTTCCTTTATTTTTTTACTGATTCACTGTGTCACATGAAAATTTGTGATTATTATTTTTTTGAGGTGTGTGATAGAGACAGAGAGAGGGACAGACAGGGACAGACAGACAGGAAGGGAGAGAGATGAGAAGCATCAATTCTTTGTTGTGGCAACTTAGTTGTTCATTGATTGCTTTCTCATATGTGCCTTGACGGGACGGGGGGGGGGGACTACAGCAGACCGAGTGACTCTTTGCTCAAGCCAGAGACCTTGAGGTCCAGCTGGTGAGCCTTGCTCAAACCAGATGAGCCCATGCTCAAGATGAAGACCTCAGAGTTTTGAACCTGGGTCCTCCATGTCCCAGTCCTATGCTCCATCCACTGCACCACCTCCTGCTCAGGTGAGAATTCTTGATTTTAAGCCTCTAAATAAACATAGATTGCTAACTCAATAATAATCTGTGAAATATAAAATATAATTTATTTAGATAAAAACCTCATATTTTGTCTATTGTGATATAGCAAATTGTGGATAAATTACAATGTATTACTAGTTTTTTTTTAACCTACTTAATTTTAAGCATTTTAAGTTATTTTATTCTATTCTTAAAATGTACATGCATATTTTGGATTAGCGTGCCTTATTTTGAATGTCCTATTAGTTTTAAAAATCCAAGAAATTTGTATTAGCATCTAGGAGAATCATCTCAAATCTGCTTCCACAAAGCTTCCCAGATCCAGTGCCTTTTCCCCATCTTGGCTATATAGTCTTGGACATTTTAAGATGCTTTAAATACTTTGTTGACATTGAGCTCATTTCTTTCTCTCTTATATTTTCATAACATGATTCAAAAAGCATTTACTGAGTGCCCACTAGGTGTCAGGCAATCTCCTAATAATTCCAAAAGAACAATTTTCACTGGTATCTTCACATATGTCAGAGACAGGGACAAGACAGAGCACAGAGAGCAGGAGAGAAGTAATTTTTCATTTTCTCTGAAAATCATGGTGAGTAACCTACTTCCTGGACACTTTCTAACTGAAGCTGATTTTATAATTGATTTGATTTTTAACATTGTATCCTAAACAATATTAAAGACTCATTCATAGATGTTGTGCACACAGAAAAAAAAATTAGTTTAAAGAAGTTTGTATATAATCTTTTTTATTCATTCATTTATAAAACATTGGCATGTCTACTAATGGTAGATCTTGTGCACAATTTTTGTGAAGAGAACAGAATGAAAAAACAGTGCCTGTCTTCAAGGAATTTATACTTAGCAAGAGTGAAATTAATATTAAAATCATATTTAAAAATGCAAGTTAAAATGTGAATTATTATATATATACTCAATAAACAAAGACAGAAATTAGGTGACAATATAAAATAATATTCTATTCTTATACCTTTGGGCAATATTTACATATAAAATCCATGGCATGAACAAGATGATGTTCATTTTAATTAAACATATATAGTCTTGAAACAAAATAAAATATTATATTGTAAAGAAATTCCATTTTATTACTTATTCAAAAAACATTATTTTGAAAATATTTAGGCATGCTTCTAACTGAAAATAAGTTTCAAGAAACAATAAGATGGCCCTGGCTGATTGGTTCAGTGGCAGAGTGTTGGTCCAGTGTAACAATGTCCTGAGTTTGATTCCCGGTCACAGCACACAGGAGAAGCACCATAATCTCCACTCCTCCCCCTCTTACTTCTTTCTCTCTCTCTTTTTCCCTCCTGCAATGATGGCTCAATTAGAGCAAGTTGGCCCTAGGTGCTGAGGATGGCTCCATGGCCTTGCCTCAGGCTCTATAATAGCTCAGTTTCCAAGCAATGGAGCAACGGCTCTAGATGGGCAGAGCATCACCTGGTAGATGGTTTGCCAGGTGAATCCTGGTCAGGTTGCATGCAGGTGTATGTCACTCTGCCTCCTCACTTCTCACTTAAGTAAAAAAGAAAGAAAGAAAGAAAGAAAGAAAGAAAGAAAGAAAGAAAGAAAAGAAAGAAGAAAAAAAGAAGAAAAGAAAGAAATGATAAGGTAAAAGTTGCCACTTTATAAAGAAATATATAAATTTTCTCCATTAAAAACAATTATTTTAACCAATACACTGTGCTACACATAATGAAAATATACATTATTTTGAAAATAAAAATTTAATCTCCAATTTCATTGGTTGATTCTTTTTATATATGGAACATCCAAAAACTTCTCTTTGAAGATGTTTTAATTATGCTTATTGTAATATTTCCTACTTTCTATCCTTATTTTGTTTAAATCTACTGGTTTAATTTGTTGCTTTAGTCTCATTGTAATAATGTTTTCTAATACAGTGGTACCTTGAGATATGAGCAGACAAACATACAAATTTTTTAAGATACGAGCTGCGACTCTGTTTTTTTGTTCAAGATCCAAGCAAAATTCCAAGATACGAGTCATAAGTTGGAAAGCTGTCGCTAGTTGGTGTGTTGGCGCACAGGTCCATTATCAGCAGCACAACACCAGCATCTTGTTCTTTCTCACGTGTTACCCACAGAAGCAAGTCGAATCTTGTGCGCTGTACTTGTCCTTGCATAATTTTTGCATTTTTTAAACTTTTTTTGTGTGCTATCATGGGGCCCAAGAAAGTGAATGTAAAGAACAGTGGTGAGAAGAAGAAGAGAATGATGTTGATAGAAGTAAAGCAAGAAATAATAGAAAAACATGAGTGTGGTATACAAGGCTGTACGACCGCAATATATCTAAAATTTGTACCATCCTTAAACAGAAGGATGCCATCAAAAGCGCAAATCCAGCGAAAGGAACTATAATTCTGTCTCAGTTAAGGACAAATATCTATGAAGAAATGGAGAAGCTTCTGCTGGTATGGGTGAAAGAGAAAGAGCTTGCAGGAGATATAGTGATGGAGACTGTAATATGTGAAAAGGCACGTATTATTTACGGCAACTTTAAGAAGAAAGAACCATCAACCTCAAAAGAGGCAGCAGAAGATATGTTTAAGGCAAGTCACAGCTGGTTTGAAAATTTCAAGAAGAGATCTGGCACCCACTCGGTGACGAGGCATGGTGAAGCTGCGAGTGCTGACATTAAGGCAGCTGAGGAGTACATCGCACATTTTTTTTTGTATTTTCAATTAATCTTTATTCATTTACAAATTTTAGAAATTTTTTTTAATTTTTAAAAAATTATTTATATTTATTTATTCATTTTTTAAATAAATTTTTATTAATGTTAATGGGATGACATTAATAATTCAGGGCACATTTTGCTGCACTTACCGCAAAAGAAGGCTACATTCCCCAACAAGTGTTCAACTGTGACAAAACAGGATTGTTTTGGGAAAAAATGCCCCAGAGGACTTTCATCACTGCAGAGGAGAAGAAGCTGCAAAGCCATAAACCCGTGAAGGACCCTCTGACCCTTGTATTGTGTGCAAATACTAGCGGTGACTGTAAAGTAAAGCCACTGCTAGTGTATCATTCCGAAAATCCTCGAGCCTTTAAGACTCACAAGATTCTTAAAGAAAAACTGCAGGGCATGGGTTACGTGGCAGTTTTCTATTGAATGGGTAAATCTCGTCTTTGGTCCTCCAGTGAAGAAATATTTTCAAGAAAATAAACTTCCAATGAAAGCATTACTAATTCTTGCAATTCTCCAGCCCACCCACCTGGTCTTGAAGATGACATTCTCGATGAGTTCAAATTCGTGAAAGTCCTCTACCTCCCACCCAACACGACTTCAATCTTGCAACCTATGGATTAGTAGGTCATTTCCAACTTTAAAAAGCTTTACACAAAGCACCTGTTCCGCTGCTTCTTTGAGGTGACTGAGAATACAAGTCTAACCCTTTGAGAGTTTTTGAAAGATCACTACAACATCATATGTTTACACTTTATTGACTTGGCATGACAAGAGGTTACAAGAAGAACCTTGAATTCGGCATGGAAAAAGTTATGACTGATGTTGCAGACAAGGACTTTGAACGATTCTAACCAGAGACCGAGATTGAGGTATAAGTGTTGGATTAGATTGTGTCCCTTGGAAAGTCGATGGGTCTGGAGATAGATGAGGGTGACATAAACGAGCTCATCAAGTAACATGAGGAGGAACTCTCAAGTGAGGATTTAAAGGAGCTACAGATGATGCAACATACGGAGCTTCTGCAAGAGATTAGTAGTGAGGAGGAGGTAGAGTCGGAGGAAGTGATTTCTACAATTGAAATTAAAGACATGCTGGCAATGTGGGAGAAACTTTTAAGTTTCATTGAAAAGAAACACCCAGAAAAAATTTCAACTGGTTGTGCTTCAGCACTTTTTAATGACACTTGTTTGTCATATTTCTGTAACATTTTAAAAGGCAGGCAAAAGCAAACTTCTTTGGATAGATTTTTGTTCAAAAGCCCTGAAAGTAAAAGTGCCAAAAGTGCAGCCAAAAAGGCAAAACCAGGTGATGATTAAATGAAAAATATCTAATGTTAAGCTTAGGTTAAGTGTAAAGTTAAGAAAGTGCATTTTTTTACCATTAAGTTTTTGTGATTTTATTTTAAGTAAATAAAGTACAGTTTTAGTTTTGTTTAAAGTAAAGAAAATGTAGTTTTAGTTTACATTTAGTGTTAAGAAAGTGCAGTTTTAGTTTACATGTCTACAGTGCCTGCATCCCTTCCTCCCTCCCTCCTCCTCCGCCATTCACCTCCGTTAGCCGCACTTGTCTGTCTCCAAGGTAAAAGTACAGTACTAAATAACTTTTTTCTTTTATTTCATATATTTTGTTATGCATTGGTAAAGTATACATGTGTATTTTTTAATTAAAAATGTCTTTTTTCATAATTTAAGATGGTTTGGGGATGTTTCACAGGGTTGGAACGGATTAAATCTATTTCAGTTATTTTAAATGGGAGATATTTGTTTGATATATGAGTTGACTGACTTACAAGCTTGGTTATAGAATGAATTAAACTCGTATCTCAAGGTACCACTGTATTTTGATGACTTGTTTAAATTACTAGTATTATAATTATTATTAAATTCTTTTGCAATTTAAATTTGCTGTGGTCTCTTCCCAGGTGTTGTATAAAAGGGGAAGAATATACTGCAACTACTGAGAGGTATGAAGCAAGGTCATTTCCTCTGGATATTAGCTGCTTCCTCCATCTTGGTTATAATTAGCTCCCAAGACCGTTTCTGTTTCTTCATTTTCAGAGTTCACACTCACTGCTTGAGATCACCAGCTTGAGCATGGGCTCATCTGGTTTGAGCAAAGCTCACTAGCTTGGACCCAAGGTCGCTGGCTCGAGCAAGGGGTTACTTGGTCTGCTGAAGGCCCACAGTCAAGGCACATATGAGAGAGCAATTAATGAACAACTAAGGTGTCGCAACAAAAAACTAATGATTGATGCTTCTCATCTTTCTCTGTTCCTGTCTGTCTGTCCCTATCTATCCCTCTCTCTGACTCTCTCTCTGTCTCTGTAAAAAAAAAAAAAAAGGAAATTATTAGAGATTAAGTAAAATAATAAATATTAGTATACTTTGAAATAACATGTTATATAAGTTAGAATATTGCTTATTATTTAAATAATTTATTTTATTAATTATTAAACTAATTTTAATTTAGTTAATATTTTTATTGACTGAGATTGAGATAGAAAAATACCTCAAAAATAATTTTATGTAATGTAAAAACTTGAATGTACTTATTCATCTCAACTTTTTTTCTGTAAACTTGTGGTAATTTTTATATTACCATTATCAAAAAAGATAAAATGTGTTTACATACTGTAGTAGATAACTGACCAGAAGAACTAAATAATTCAATAAAAGTTCTCAAGAGCACAGACCTGTTACAATTTTTAACTTTCTGCATTGGGAAAAAATAGAAAAGATCATCATTAGATTTTTTAAATGTATTCACTGTTTAAATGCTTGCCAAACCGACAGAGTCTTTAAATATTATTGTTTTTCTCATCATTAAAACAAATGAAATTGACAGTAATGAGGATTTTTGCCAAGACATTTGTTGTTTCTTGCTTAAGAAGATAATGAAGATTGGATGTTTCAATTCCCCAATAAAACTGAGAGGTGATTTTAGACAGAATTTGGCTTTTGGTTTATTATATCGTTATATAACATATAACTTTGCTTATAATATAGATTTCCATTGTATACATTTTCTATGAGAAAAATAAATGTGTGCTTGTGATTGTGTTGGGCAAACGAGTTTGTAAAATTTGTGTTTTTTGAATTTCCTCACTTTTATTGTTAAAAAATGGCGCTGGTAATCACGTGTGTGCTTGCCCTCAGAGCAGGGCAGTTGATTGCGAACTGCGGATTGCATTCCTGCTTGGCAATTTCACAGATCCACATATACTGGCGCTGCCCAGCCCCCAATGCGAACTGTAAGTGAGCCAACATAAAAATCATATTTTATACACTTATTTGACTAACATATCTCCTTCACTGAGATATTTTGGGGATTAAATAAATGGACATATATAAATGATTTAAATAATGTGCTCAATATTCAAAATCAATTGTTGTTTTGCTAATGTTTGCTGGAGGTGAGGTTTTTATGTCGCAAAATTTGGAGAAGAAACAGAGGAGAAGGAAAAGAAGCCATATTTTCAGAGTGAGAGAGGAGAGAATGCAGAGTGCTGAGGAAGAAGCAAGTTTGTGCGGAGAGAAGAAGGTGTGTGGAAGGGAAATTAGAGGTGAGGGGCTCTGAGAGCTCCGCTGAGACTGGTGGGGCCTTTGATTCTAGGAGAAACTTGAGAAGATTCTCCTGGTTGTGGAACCAGAGAATGTGTCAGTGGCTTTGGGAGCCTTGTGTATTTGCTCGTCAGCCAGTGTGAGACTTTAATAAAGGAATGGCCCACAATTCTTTGGCTCCACTGTTTCTTTACAGTCTGTCTGAATTCAATGTCAACCTGCATGTGAATGGCCACAATGGCCGTGGTTACTGGCTGTAAGGCAATCGTGATAGCAGGAACTGAGAGAGCAAGCTCCTGGTCTGTCCCACTTTATAGTGTAGAAATCAAAAACCCTTAATCCAATATACAGATAAGGAAATTTCTGATACAAGGTCACTTATCTGAGGCATAATTGGAATCCTCATGAGAGTGCACCACCCAGATCATGCAATCAGTCAAGAGTGTGGGGAAAAGCTTAGTGTTAAAACTAAGCCTTAGGCTACAACGACCTGGCCTGCTTATAGCCTGTCCCCCACACCCAATACAAATCACAAGTGAGAAAACATATATATCATATTTAAAAACTTATTTGACCAACACTGGCCCTACAGACTGACTAGAAAAAGAATTGTTATGTATAGGAATGGTAAAAAGCATAGATTTGAGTTTTAAACTTATACTGTCAAATCAAATCTTATTTTACAATTATCTGTGTGATCTTAAGTACCTTGTACAGCCAGTAGCTGTGGCCGTTGTGGCCATGCACATACAGGTTCCTGTTCGATTCAGGCAGATGGTAAAGAAACAGTGGAGCCAAAGAATGGTGTGCCATTCCTTTATTAAAGTCTCTAACCGGCCGACAAGCAACATATGCAGGGAAAACACTTCCAGTTCACTCAGGACACCCAAAGCCATTGACACATTCTTCAGTTCCATAACCAGGAGAATCTTCTCTGGTTCTTCCTAGAATCAAAGGCCCCTCCAGTCTCTGCAGAGCTCGCAAAGCCCCTCAGCTCTAACCCCAATCTACATATCTTCTCTCTCTCTGCACAAACTGGCTTCTTCCTCAGCACTCTGCATTCTTTCTGCTCTCTCACTCTGCAAACATTGCTTCTCCCTCTTCTCCTTCCTTGCTGTTGGGCAGATAAAATATATTATGCTCACTTTGTTAAAGATGGCGCTGCCCACGTGGAGGCCGTTGCCCAGGTGATATTAATGTGTGTCTCTGTGGGCTGTGGGCAGGCAGGATCCTTGTAGCCTGGGGCTTGGTTTTAGGATTAAGCCTTTCCCACCCATTTTGATGTGGGGTTGTACAATCCCATCATGCCCCAGATAAGTGACTTTGTATTAGAAACTTCCCTATTTGTATATTGGGTTAAGGGTTATGAATCTGTACTGTAAAATGGGGGCAGAACAGGAGCTTGCACTCTAGGTTCTTGAAATTAGCATTAGAGAGCAGAGCAGAGAAAGGCCACATGGAGGAGGCCAGGAGAAGCAGCCAAGATGGCAGAGTGTTGAATGAGAGGCCAGTTTGTGCAGAGTTTGTGCAGGGAGAAGGAAGAAGATGGGGAACAGAGGTGAATAAAGTCTGGTGAGCTAGAAACCTTTGATTCTAGGAAACTCGGATAAGTCAGTAGCTTTGTGAGCACTGAATGTGAGTGAGTTTTGGAGCCCAGTGTGTGTTTTTACTTGCCCACCAGGTGCAAGCTAGAATTAAAGATGGTGGCCCACCAGTTTTTGGCTCCATTGTTTCTTTACCGACTGTCCAAATCCAATGAGAACCTGCATGGGCCAGGCAGCTGTGATGGTGGCCCTGGCTACTGGCCTTACACCTGCTCTTTTCAAAACTTTCTGGCATAAAAACCTCTCCTCCAGCAAACATTAGCAAAACAATGGACCTTCCCTAGCAGGAAGGTAATTTGCAATTTCACAGACCACATATACCTGGTGTTGCCCAGCCCCCAATGCAAACTGTAAGTGAGCCAACATAAAAATTATATTTTACACACTTATTTGACTAACATATCTCCTTCACTGAGATAGTATGTGTTAAGCCTAATCCGGAGGGACCCGAAACATTGAAGACATGAACAAAGTCCGTTGATTACACATCAAAGCTTTATTGTCTAGCTTGGCCAAGCAGCGGCAACTCTGACAGAAATCTGAGGGAGAGCGCGCCGGCCCTTTGTTCTACCTAATTTTTATAGTTTTGTAAGTGGGAAGTACAAAAGTAAAAAATTGCAATTAGGAGCCCTTTACCACTATTGGTTATAGTCATATGACCTTTAACATGATAGGACCATGTTCAATTTGCAAGCCATACATCATTTTGGAGAAAACAAAATTTACAAGCCAAAACAATGGTAGAAAAATGTCTCTTTACATATTAAAAGACATTTCTATATTATCTAGTGTTTATTTGCCATCTCTCTGTCCAGAGTCACACGTGTTAACCACATGCATTTACATAGGAGAGGTAGTTTCTGTGGGGACAAATGCCCGCAAATGGCTCATTGCTATAAGAAGAAATTTATTTTGGCTTTCTCTTCCTACACCTGGCTAGCCATTCACCCCTTTCCTCACAGGGTTGGTGGAATGTCTGGGAACCCATGTTTTCCTCCCCTTTGCATTTACAATACAATGCCAAGGGCCATCCTGGTTTTATGCCAATCACACAGTACAGAGACTATTTCTCACAATTTCTCTGCACACCTTAACCCAAATTAATAAAATGTTCTTCAAGCTTCTTAAAATATGAATATTGATTCTGTAGCTTTTAGTACTTTACAACACCTGCGGGTAAGGTGGCGCAGTGGCTCCTCAGTATGGGGATTAAATAAATGGTCATATATAAATGACTTAAATAATGTGCTCAATATTCAAAATCAATTAGTGTAATTTACTGCATTAACAGAATAAAAGATAAAATCAATGTGATCATCTTAATGAATGTAGGAAAAGCATTTGCCGAATTTAAAACCTAGTCATAATAAACACTTTCATGACCTAGGTCTAGAAAGTAACATCTTCAATATGATAAATGATATCCATGAATATCCTATAGCTGACATAATACTTGGTGGATGAAACAGGAACTAACCAATGTACAGAAGTGATAAAAATGTTCTATAAATTAATTAAGGTGGAAATTATACTTTGCATATATTTGGCAAAGCTCCCAAAATTGAAGTGGACAAGAAGCCACACATTAAAGATATAAAACAGGGTGAGTTATTTGTGCCTTTGTTCCTTTGCAAATTGACCAAGAGTAATCTTAACCTGCTTGTTGGCTCATTGAAGACACTCAATGTCATATAACAAAGAACAGGAAATCGCTGGAGTGCAGATGATAACTAGGTAGCAGCATGTGTGAAGTATCTGTGGGTTTCTTCTGGTTATTCCCAAACCACCTGCTAGCATGTACCATTTGCAGGGTGCTTGTGGATTACAATAGACAGTTGCAGATTATTGGTTAAGTAGTGCATGGGACAGAGAAGATGAGAAATTATTTTGGGTTATAGGAAAACTTGTGGAAGAAAAATCAAAGAGATTGAGCCTTTCCTCCCTCACTGAAAGGATCCTTTTCAGACTGCTAGATATAACTTACTTGTAGATCACAAAACCATTTTACTTGGGCCACTATGAGTGTATTTAAGTGAAATGAAAGTGAATTGAAACATTAGGTATATCACACGAGTGATCATAACTATTTTTCATAAAATATTTGTAAGTTAAAATTTAATTTAAAAAAAATTTTTTGTGACAGAGACAGAGAGAGAGACAAAGAGAGGGACAGATAAGGACAGACAGGAAAGGAGAGAGATGAGAAGTATCAGTTCTTCATTGTGACTCCTTAGTCTCCTTAGTTGTTCATTGATTGCTTTCTCATATGTGCCTTGATGGGGGGTGTAGGGCCTAGGGCCTCCACCATCATGGCCATTCACATGCAGGTTCCCATTGGATTTGGGCAGATGGTAAAGATAACAGTGGAGCAAAAAATGGTGGGCCATTTCGTTTATTAAAGTCTCGCACTGGCCAATGAGCAAACACACAGGGCATTCAGGGCTCATAAAACCCTGATGCATTCTCCAGTTCTACAACTCGGAAAATGTTCTTTGGTTCCTCCTAGAATCCAAGGCCCCCACAAGCCTCTACAGGGCTCCTAAAGCCACTCAGCTCGGGTTTCCCATCTGCACACCTTCTCTCTCTCAGCAAAACTGGCTTTTTCCTCAGCACCCTGCATTCTCTCTGCTCTCGCTCTGTAAACATGGCTACTTCCTGCCTCTTCTCCTTCTTCTAAACTACCTGGTCCTACAAAGACCCCTCCTCCAGCAAACATTGCAAAACAATGGCCCCTCTCAAGCAGGAATGCAATCTACAATTTGCAATCAACTGCCCTGCTCTGAGGGCAAGTACACACGTGGCTGCCTAGCATCATTTTTTAACAATAAATGTAGGCAACTCAAAAAATACAAATTTTTCAAACTCATTTGCCCAGCAGGGGGCTATAGCAGAGCAAGTGATCCCTTTCTGAAGCCAACAACCTTTGGGCTCAAGCCAGTGACTATGGAGTCATGTCTATGATCTCACGTTCAAGCCAGTGAACCTGCGCTCAAACTGGATGAACCTGTGTTCAAGCCAGCAACTGGAGGTTTCGAACCTGGGCTCTCCACATTCCAGCCTGATGCTCTATCTACTGTGCCACTGCCTGGTCAGGTTGTAAATTAAACTTTTAAAATGTGTGAGTGAATACACATATTAACTTTACTTGTATCAAATGTTAACCCCATAAAAACACAGACATTGGTCTGTTTTGCTCAATCCTGATATCCAGAGAATCAGATTGCATCAACATCTGGTATTTAATAGTCACTGAATAAATACTTTTTTAGTAAATAAGGGTATTTCTACTTTATCCAAACATTTTATTAAAAATATGTTGTCCATGGTAAATTAAAATTTAAAATAGTTTCTCTTATTAAAAAATAAAATTTAAGGTTCGAAACCCTGGGCTTGCCTGGTCAAGGCACATATGGGAGTTGATGCTTCCAGCTCCTCCCCCCTTCTCTCTCTCTCTGTCTCTCTCCTCTCTCTCTCTCTGTCTTTCCCTTTCCTCTCTAAAATGAATAAAAAAAAAAAATTAAAAAAAAATAATAAAATAAAATTTAAATTTCACAATTTAAAAAAATAGTGCCGTAATTTTAATTAAAAAAAAAAGATAGGGCTTATACTTTCACTCTTCTTCTAGTCCCAGTTAGGTATCATTAGCTAGCGTAAAACAAAATGCATGAGCTTTAAAAATGAACATGTGAGTATAAGGAAGCAATCACAGTGAAAGATGATGAGGAATGTAAACCACCAATAAAAGAAATTAGAAGTGGCCCTGGCCAGTGGTGCAGCGGATAGAGCATTGACTTGGCATATGGACATCCCAGGTTTGATTTCTGGTCAGAGCACACAGGAGAAATGACCATCTACTTCTTCCCTCTCCCTTCCCCTTCTCTCCCTCTTTCCTTGCCACAGTGAGTGGCCTGAATTATTTAAGCATGGCCCCAGGTGCTAAGGATGACTCTGTTGGTCCAATCTTGTGAGACTCAGATGCTAAAAATAGCTCGATGGAGTCAAACATCAGCCCCAGACGGGGGTTGTTGGGCAGATCCCTATTCAGGGCACATGAGGAAATCTGTCTCACTATCTCTAATCCTCTCACTTAAAAAATAAAAAAAAATCAGAAGTTATGTTGTGCATGTGTGTGTGTGGATATGTCTATACATTTGTGTGTATAATATTGAAAATAAAAAAATATATATTCAACACATGACACAGAAACAAAAGCAATTTTAGAAACAAAAAACGATTAAAGATATTAAGCATAAAACCTCAGTTGTTGGAAAAGTAATCATCTAGTTCAAAGCCCTTTTATTCATAAAGGAAATTGAGACTGGAAACTGAGATAGGAAATAATTGTGTTATGTCTGCATGATCTTTTGATTAATGTATGAAAATAGAAATTGCTTAAGGCATTATTTCTGCCTTTTTGCTGTTCTGTTATATTCTAGTGATAGAAATTCTGTTTAGTTTTAAAGAAACATTTTTACTTTCCTAAGTAATTTTACTATTATTTTAGCCAGTCTCAACATAATACTTAGATGTTAACAAAAAAAGGTGACTGTCACCACATAAAGGTTTTAGACAGTGCTCTTAGAAGGGGGAGAGCGTGACTCCCCTGGCCTTACGGCTGTGTTTTCAACCAGTGCCGAGTCTCTGAACTCTAACCAGTATTAATTGTGGCTCCTTCACCCAAGAAATCATGAACCCTGGCAAAGGCAAGTGTGACTGAGATGCACACCCTACCGTGGCTGCACGCTTTGCTGCTGTGGCCTCTTGTCTCCCAGCTCTGTGGACATTATGGGTCTCATCTGTGGAGCATGTGGCACAAATCTAATGACCCAATACAAACTGCCAGAGCACCTAGTGCCAGCCTCCTTGAATGCCCAAGGAGTTAATAAGCTTATCACCCAATGAAAATGCTCATAGAAGTGGACTGGGCACTGCTCAGTGATAGACAAAACAATCTGCCAATGAGCTGATTCTATGGACTCAAGGTGTAAGGACCAGTTCTAATGATTCTGGCGCCATCACACTAGTAGTGGTTGACACCAGCCCAGGAAGCTGATTGGGACACCCTAGAGAGGGGAGCAGCACTGCGGACGACCACTGCAGGTCTTTACAGTGACAACGCAATGATCAAATTAGTGACTGATAATAGAGAACTGGAACCTGAAACTCAAAACTTTAACTGTCTTGAGATTCAAAATATTGCCCTGGCCTTTTGGCTCAGTGATAGACCATTGGCCCAGCTGTAAATGTCCCGGGTTTTATTCCTGGTTAGGGCACACAGGGGAAGCGCCCATCTGCTTTTCCACCCCTCCCCCTCTCGCTTCTCTCTCTCTCTCTCTCTCTTTTCTCCTCCTCCTTGGCTCAATTGGAGTGAGTTGACCCTGGGTGCTGAAGATGGCTCCATGGTCTTTGCATCAAGTACTAAGAAAAGTTCTGTTCTGAGAAACAGAGCAACACCTCAGATGGGTAGAGCATCACCAGGTGGATCCCAATTGAGGCACATGTGGGAGTCTGTCTTTGCTTCCCCTCCTCTCACTGAATAAAAAATAAATAAAAATAAATACATTTTAAAAAGATTCAAAATATTTAAAACATTTGGTACAGCTGGAGGAAAGAAAAGAGAGCTGGCTGGTTGTTGAGAGTGTTTGATACTGTTTCTGGACTGTTAAGAAATGAGGCAACTAGCTGGTGTTTTAAGGACTCCAAAGTGCGTAACTTTTTAAACTACCACCAAAGCTTGAGGCCTAAATTCTTGACAGACACTGGTGAGCCTGACAACACACCCATGAGGGGCCTCCCAAGGACGAGGTCAGCCAGAAGGCAAGCTCAGGCTACTGTCACCCATGCTCTCAATGCCACATAGCCAAGGCTCTCAATAAGGAGAAAGGTTCCAATTCTGAAGGCAGCAGCCTCAGAGACAGAGGGAGAATCTCTTTCTCCACTCCCTTGGCTTTTTAGGGCATGGTGCCAAGCTCCCCTTGTGTTAGAATGCTTACAGGCTCACCCACAAGGAGTGTCCTCCCATGGGTTACAGGACTCGCAGTCCTCTCTTTTGGAGGGAATTCCCCAGTATGTGGGAGGCCATGGAGGGAATAGACATGGTGGCTCTCCATGAGGGAGAGATACTTACCAGACTTTCAGATTCTATAGCACCAAGGCTCACAACTACAAGGTCAGCCTCTCAGCACACCTCAAAGAGCAACCTTCTCATCTCCCGGTCCTAGAGCCCTCATGACAACATCGTCAGAGATTAACTTTTGGGGCAATTCTAAATAATAGACTTCCTTATATTGGCATCTCACTAGTTGGGTCTCCAGTGAAATTTTAATTGAGCTGCTCAGATACAGGTTCCTCTTTTCAAAACAAGCAATCACCTCACTACAGAGTTCAATCTTAAAGGTCCAGAGGTCATCAGAGGGTCTCAAGCCTCCCTCTGTCTCAAACAGCTTCACCAGGGCATTAATTTAGAGATGAGGCAGCTGCCCAGAGCTTGCCCCATGTCCTGGGGATAATCGTGCATTTACAAGTCTGGTGGTCGACTGGGACAAAAACAATATCCAGACATTCTTGTCTCTATTATACACAGAAACTTAAGTTACAGTAATTCCAGGTGACCTTTCTAAATTACCCAAGGGACCTTCCCACAACCTACAAAAGAGAACAGAGAAAGCTATAAAGGGAGTATGAACTAAACTGGATGTGTCTACTGGTTTCATATCTCTAAAGGAGATGCTCATGGTAGTGGTCCCTCGATTCTCTTTTCTTCTTATAGGTATGGATACCCTTGTCCAGGTATGCACTTGATGAAATAAACCCAAATTCTTGGATTTTTTTTTTGCATGTATTTTTGTGAGCCACAAAATGGAAACCTGTCCACCTGTTTACTCCGGTGATAAGAGTAAACACAGGATATTAGCTTAAACAATGTACAGAGGGCCTTCAGACTATCATTAAAGATAATGCTTGACCTGTAGTCAGTAGACTCACCATCTAAACCTTTTAATAGTCTTATATGGCCATTGTTAAAATTGGCCACCAATGAATTAAATTAACAATTGACTATCAAACTTAAATGTACAGGTTCTTGCTAATAAGATTCCTATTCCCAATAGTATTGAGATGATAGATGACAGCCAAGAAGCTCTGGGCCTCTACTTTGCTGTCCTAGATCTAGCCAACATATTTTACTCAGTCCCAACTACTGAAGACTCACAACCTCAAGTTGCTTTCAGCTTTGAAGGCACCCAGTACACATTTACCTGACTTTCCAAGGGTTATCTAAAAGTGCTTAACCTAAGTTCACTCAAACTAACTCACTGCTGCATTTGGCTTTATATAAATGGTATGCTACTCTTGCGATGCCATTTATGAAGATTTACAGCTCATAACACAATATTTACAGCAGAGAAGATAGGTCATTGACCCCCATAAGATCCAAGGACCAGCCACCTAGGTCAACTGACACCAAGGAGTGGTTAGCTGAGACCCCAGGTGTGGAGTACTCTCCTAGCTTGGCTCAATTGGCAGAATTGGTAGCATTGTACCTGGCTCTACTATAGGCTGTAAAAATGTCAGTCCCAAGGGCACACATTTTACTGTCTCCTAGGTGATAGCCAATAGATTTCTCATAGTCTCTTCTGGACAATGGCAAAAGGATAATTTTATGATTTAAAAAAGTCTTTTTGGGGATCCTCCATTTTGAATGAAAAGCAAACTCACCTACGCTGATTACATTCACAAACACCAAAAGCACACTATAATAACACTGCAGACTTCTTATCCAAATTACATGTCTGTTTCATGGCCCCACATGAGCCATCCCCTACAACAACAGACAGAGAGCACTTCCTCCAGAGGTGTCATACCCACAGGCAGAATGGGCCCATTTATATCAGACTATAAGGGAGTGACAGCACTCACTGATTGGGAACATAGGCATGGGGACACCACAGCTCTAGTCACAAGGCGGTAAATAATTGCCCTCAATACTTCCAAACAAGAGCCCTGGGAGGTTCCCAGGTGGAAACCTGGGCCTCTGGGTGACCTTATTCATGGAGGCCAATTGTTTTTATTAGATCACTGCTGCCATCTTGGATAGTTGCACTGCACTCCTGCTGGCTGCTTCCTCCAGAAATTCTACATTCCACCATCTTGTAATCTCCTTCCTAACCAAGTGTGTGCTCACTCCCTTTGGTCCACCAGATGTTACTGACTTAAGACGAGGTACCCATTTCATTCCCAAAACTGTTCATCCATGGGCTCTAGAACATGGAATCTTGAGGAATTTCCTCCTTGCTTACCAGCCTCAAGCAGTGGATGTAGAGACACAATGTTCTACTCAAAGATATTGACTTCAAGCTTTTAAACAATAATCATCCCTACAAATGGATAGATATTTTACACCAAGTTCTCATATTGCTTCATTGTTGGTCCCCAGGTCTCCAAATCCCCCATACCAACTACCAATCCCTCTAAGGATGCCCTTGCTAGGGCTTTGAATTAGCCTACACTCCTTTGACATTAAAAAGGACATCATTCACATCCTCTCACCCGATAAATGTATCTTTTACCATTTTGATTTTCTTATTATTTTGCCATCTTTAACATTAGCAACCCAACAGAGGACAGAGTTTGCAACATGACCCACTTATATTAGAGAGCGTGATCCGACAACCAAGTACCCAACTGCTTACAGATAATGATTATACAGATTTTTATTGGCTGAGATGATGCCCAATTATCTGTGAAAACTAAGGCCAAATGTCTGTAGTTGAAATATTAGTATATTTCTAAATAAAAATTCATTGTCCATAACAACACTGCTGATAAAAATCCTCTCAGTATCACTGCACCTAGAGATATCAAGATTTATTATTATATCCTTACCGACAGTAAGACTGGCATTTAAGAGCACTAATCTTAGACATGTTTTCATTGTGTCAAAAGAGTAGAACCTTGGGAAATTTCACATAGTTAATCCTCAGTTGTATTTCATCATATGTAAAGTGAAGATAATAAAAGTACTTACCTCACAGTCACTGTAACAATTAAATGTGTACTAACTAAATATGTAAGACACTTTGAACAATGCCTGAAGTACATTTTAATTACTATCATCATCTTTGCCATCATCATCTTCATCATACTAATCATTGCTATTATAAAAAATTACACACAACCTTACAATTTCATATATAAGTTTTCCAAGAACACACATTAAGTATTTTATTAATCATTGATACTTTCTGTCCTTACGTTTACCATTTAAAAGATGCATCATTATATTTTGAGTGATTTGGAGAATAACATTTCTGTTTATCTTTTTCTTGCTTTTCAACAAAATTAAAAATTTTATAGCAATGAATGTATCAAGTAAAAAATTCATTGTGTTTGATATTCTATATTAGTATTTCACTGAGATATTTTAGCTTCACAGACAGAGAAATTGAGACCTAATATGGTTATCTTTAAATAACTTACACCATTCACTTGGACAGTAAATAAACCAGAAATTCAATTCAACTTTTCTATTTCTGGCTCAAAAATAAAGTTTATAAAAGAGTGCACTGAGTTTGCATTTCATTCCAGTCATCTAAATGCTATCTGGGCAGGCTATCACTTCTGGGAAGATGATGTAAGAAAGTTTCAATATATAGCTGGCATAATTGTGCATAGCTGCTGTCAAGAATTCCTAGGCAGAGACTGTCATCTTGAAAGGTTACTGTGACATTTCTGGAATATGCTTTTTCAAATATGAATGAAACATGTTGCCTTTTTGGTTGAGGGTAGGGAAGGCATGGATTCTGACATTTTCCACAGTGCCAAAATTAGAAAACAAAGTATTAGAATGCCAAGATTAATCAATCATTCAACAAGTATTTATATAATACCTTCTTAGGTGTCCAATGTGTTGCTTAGAACTAGAATTTTTCAGGTTTAAGTGTTTAACCAAATGTAACCTAAAAATCAGAGTTGCTTTAATCTAAACTTTATAGATATGCCAAGAGAATGTTCTATATGTTGGAACTATATACTTAAGTGCCTATGCCCTTTTGAATGAATATTTTCTATGCTCAGTTGTTACAAATGTAGATTCATATTCTGACTGCAGTAAAATTTGACTCTTTGAAGAAACAGAAATTTACAAGTTATGTAGAGAAGAAGTGTACATATATCAAATCATGTTGTATACCTTATGCTTGTAAAATGTTGTCAATTATATCTCAATAAAGTTGGAAAAAAAGATAAATGTATTTTCAAACAAATAACTTTTTAATATAAACATTCTGCTCTTTCTTAAAAAATGTAAAATACCCTGACCAGGCAGTGGCGCACTGGATAGAGGGTCGGACTGGGACACGGAGGTCCCAAGTTCAAAAACCCGAAGTCGTCAGCTCTAGCGCGGGCTCCATTCGGTTTGTGCAAAGCTCACCAGCTCGAGCCCAAAGTTGCTAACTTGAAAAAGGGGTCACTCGGTCTGCTGTAGCCCCCTGGTCAAGGCACAAATGAGAAAGTAATCAATGAACAAATAAGGTGCTGCAACGAAGAATTGATGCTTCTCTTCTCGCTCCCTTTTCTGTCTGTCCTTATCTGTCCCTCTCTCCATCTCTCTCTATCACCAAAAAAAAAAAAAAAAAAGAAAGTAAAATAGGTCAGAAATAGAATCCATCACCAAGTTTGGTTGTTTATTTTTATTTTGTGACAGAGACAGAGAGGGACAGACAGACAGGAAGGGAGAGAGATGAGAAGCATCAATTCTTTGTTGCGGCACCTTAGTTTCTCATTGATTGCTTTCTCATATGTGCCTTGACTAGGTGGCTACAGCAGACCAAGTGACCCCTTGCTCAAGCCAGCAACCTTAGGTTCAAGCTGGTAAGCTTTGCTCAAACTGGATAAGCCCATGCTCAAGCTGGAAACCTCAGGGTTTTGAACCAGGGTCATCCATGTCCCGTTCCGACGCTCTATCCACTGTGCCACTGCCTGGTAAGGCTGACTGTTTATTATAAAGGTACATTGACAAAAACAAAAATAATTTAAGAGAGATTTATTTTAAGCTATATTATTAGTGGAGACAGAAATAAATATAAACTGTAAAACAGTGGCATGAGTTTTTCACATTGATAAAAAAAATTATTTAAAATCCTATTGAATGTAAAAGCAGAGAGGGAAGAATCATGGCAAGAGTTTTAGGAATGCTTCTAAATACTTCACATTGTGTAGGAGGTTTGTTCAGATAAATTTGGGAATGAAGTTGTTGTCCTATCCTTCCTGTGGAGTTGTAAATGTCACGTTCCAAATTCAGGAAAATTTCACAGCTGGAAGAGTTTTCACATGCTGACTACTAGTTTTCTATTATGCTCCTGTTAATCATTAATCCTTCCCTATGAACATCCTTTAAGAAAGAATACCCATTGTGCTGATGCTAAAACAATACCATTTATTGTAATAGTAGGTAATAAGGTTGTATGAAGTATCCTTATTTGCCTTTTTTTGTTTTTCCTCTTGCTAATTAGAACTGTGAAAAGTCCTTTTCCCATCTTCTTGTGTTTAATTGATTTCCACATGCAAAAATGAAATGAGTTCATCATGGAGGTAAATACTGTATTTGTTGCCTTAAATAAATAATGAAACCTGGCCAGTTGGCTCAGTGGTAGAGCATCAGCCATGTGTGGAAGTCTCGGGTTCGATTCCCAGCCAGGGCACACAAGAGAATTGACCATCTGCTTCTCCATCCTTCCCTCTCTCCTTTTTCTCTGTCTCTTTCTTCCCCACCTGCAGTCAAGGCTCCATTGGAGCAAAGTTGGCCAGGGCACTGAAGACAGCTTCATGGCTTCCACCTCAGGCACTAGAATGGCTCCAGTTGCAACAGAGCAATGGCCCAGATGAGCAGAGCATTGTCCCCTAGTGGGCTTGCTGGGTGGATCCTGGTCAGGCGCATGCAGGAGTCTGTCTTTCTGCCTCCCTGCTTCTCACTTCAGAAAAATACAATGATAATAATAATAAAAATAATAATAATAATAATGTCTGACGTGTTGTAGTGCAGTGGGTAGAACATTGACCTGAAACAGAAAGGTCATCAGTTCCAAGCCCAGGGCTTGCCTGGTCAATGCACATATGAGAAATAACTATATACTATGAGTTGAAGCTTCCCGCTCCCACCACCCACATTTTCTCTCTCTCTTTGCTCTAAAAATCAATAAATAAAATCTTTAAAAATAAAGAATGAGACCCTGGCCAGTTAGCTCAATGGTAGAGTGTCATCCCGGCATGTGTAAGTCCCAGGTTGAATTCCTGGTCAGGGCATACAGGAGAAGTGCCCATCTACTTCTCCACCCTTTCCCCTCTCCTTTCTCTCTATCTCTCTCTTCCATTCCCGTAGCCAAGGCTCCATTGGAGAAAGCTGGCCCAGGCACTGAGGATGGCTCTCTAGCCTCCACCTCAGGCACAATAATGGCTCCAGTTGCAGTGGAGCAAGGCCTAGATAGGCAGAGCTTCACCCACTAGTGGTCATGCTGGGTGGATCCTGGTTGGCACATGCGGAAGTCTGTCTCTCTGTCTTCCTGCTTCTCACTTTAGAAAAAAAATACAAAGAAAGAAAGAAAGAAAGAAAGAAAGAAAGAAAGAAAGAAAGAAAGAAAGAGAAAGAAAGAGGTGGGGAGGGAGGAAGGGAGGAAGGAAGGAGGGAGGGAGGGAGGGAGGGAGGGAGGGAGGAAGGGAGGGAGGAAGGAAGGAGGAAGAAGGGAGGGAGGGAAAAAGGGAGGGAGGGAGGAAGGGAGGAAGGGAAAGAAAGAAAGAAAGAAAGAAAGAAAGAAAGAAAGAAAGAAAGAAAGAAAGAAAGAAAGAGAAAGAAAGAGGTGGGGAGGGAGGAAGGGAGGAAGGAGGGAGGGAGGGAGGGAGGGAGGGAGGGAGGGAGGGAGGGAGGGAGGAAGGGAGGAGGAAGAAGGGAGGGAGGGAAAAAGGGAGGGAGGGAGGAAGGGAGGAAGGGAAAGAAAGAAAGAAAGAAAGAAAGAAAGAAAGAAAGAAAGAAAGAAAGAAAGAAAGAAAGAAAGAAAGAAAGAAAGAAAGAAAGAAAGAAAGAAGAAAGAAAGAAGAGAAAAGAGATCATCAGGAAAATTGGATGCAAATTATAATCTGCATAATAAATGTTTTAGTGCACTAAATAATATATGTGTTTTTGTTGGCTTTTTTTAAAGTACTATATTTTTAGCCTTAAAGAAAAAATAAAAATGCTCTGAGATATATATTCAACTTTTTTTTTTTTTTTTTTTTTTTTTTTTTTTTTTTGTACTTTTCTGAAACCGGAAATGGGGAGAGACAGACTCCCGCATGCGCCCGACCGGGATCCACCCGGCACGCCCACCAGAGGCGAAGCTCTGCCCACCAGGGGGCGATGCTCTGCCCCTCCAGGGGGTCGCTCTGCCGTGACCAGAGCCACTCTAGCGCCTGGGGCAGAGGCCAAGGAGCCATCCCCAGCACCCAGGCCATCTTTGCTCCAATGGAGCCTCGGCTGCGGGAGGGGAAGAGAGAGACAGAGAGGAAGGAGGGGGTGGGGGTGGAGAAGCAAATGGTCGCTTCTCCTATGTGCCCTGGCCGGGAATCGAACCCTGGTCCCCCGCAGCCAGGCCGACGCTCTACCGCTGAGCCAACCGGCCAGGGTGTCAACTTTTTTAACCACCAAAATTTACCTTTGGCTCCAAGTGCTATGGTTTGTCCACAGCAGTTCTCTCAGCTCTTTCTCAGTTTTGATGCAGGTTCTTGATTCAAGGTTTTCTCTAGAATCCATCCTTAGGTAAATTGGAAAGCAGTTCTTTTTGTACATTAATAATAATCTCAACAAATGAAATTCCTTTAAGGTAATCAGTAAAATACAAATCTAACCCTTTATACACAGTAATTATGGCCTATTATAGAAAACAATAAAAGAAACAAATCAATTGAAAAACTTAACTCTAGTGCCATTTAGTCAGGAAGTAGGAGAGTTTTCCTTGAACTGTCTGGTCTTCTGTTCCACTTCAATATTCCTTTTTCTCATAGTTTTCCTCAAAACCTTCCTGGATAAACACTCTTTTTATCAGACTCACAGCATTATTAAAGTCCCCCAAATGATGACTCAGACCTCAACCACATTGGAACAGAACCTGAAAGATAGTCATTCTCTGCCTGTAGCATTTATTATATTCTATGTCAATTTCCACTGTCATAATCTCTGGCACTTTGCAAATATTCCAAACACATTTTTAATATAACTTTATTTAAAATAATATTTTGACTTTCTCAGATTTGTGTTTCCTTTAAAATTTGCCCTTATTTTTCTAAAACAATTAGCCAAAATAATTATTAGTTAATTTTCATTTATCTTATACCAGTCTGGAAGAAAAAGATTTCCCAGAAATAAAACCACAACAACAACAACAAATCATTAAGACACATTATATAACTTTAAGTAGTTTACTCTTTACGGAAAAAGCAGAAATTTAATATACATATTGAGCATCTAAACAGCGATATGATTCTGTTTATTGAGCATCAAAATGAACAAAGTTGATAAAAGTCATGTTTTCATAAAATTTATAGTCTATTTGAAGGAGACAAAATAATAATTTTAAGCAAATAAGTTATATAACATGTTGAAAAGGTGGCAGTATTAGAGAGAAAAATGAACTAACTATAAGAGCAATGGGAAGTCTAGCGAAATTCTACAGCTCTAAGTAGGGTGGACAGGGTACACCTCCATCAAGAACAGCATTTGGTAAAGAACTTGAACACAAGCTGGAGGAAGAAGGATGGTCAGTGTAAATACATGAGGGCAGTAGGAACAGCAAAGAGCGAGTATGGAGCAGAGTAAATAAATTACAAAAGACGTCAAAGGAACATAGAGAGACTTTAAGGACGTTCTAGGGATTTTGTCTTCTACCCTGATTAAAATGAGAAAGATATAGCACTGATAACCAGGGAATAAACAAATGAGAAATTTATTCTGAAAAGATTTGTTTAACCTCAATGCTGATAGTGGAGTGTAAGTAGTGCAAGGGACAGGAGAAAGACTAGTATGACTTTAATTGCTCCTAATTATGGAGAAAAGGAGTGTGGTATCTTGGGCCAGGGAATGAAAACAGTAAGAAGTGGTGGGATTCTGTGTATATTTTTAAAAATGAAACAAATTCGTCCTGGCCGATTGGCTCAGTGGTAGAGCGTCGGCCTGGCATGCAGAAGTCCCAGGTTCGATTCCCGGCCAGGGCACACAGGAGAAGCGCCCATATGCTTCTCCACCCTTCCCCCTCTCCTTCCTCTCTGTCTCTCTCTTCCCCTCCTGCAGCGAGGCTCCATTGAAGCAAAGATGGCCTGGGCGCTGGGGATGGCTCCTTGGCCTCTGCCCCAGGTGCTATTGTGGCTCTGGTCACAGCAGAGCTACGCCCAGGAGGGGCAGAGCATCGCCCCTGGTGGGCAGAGCGTTGCCCCCTGGTGGGCATGCCGGGTGGATCCCGGTCGGGCACATGCGGGAGTCTGTCTGTCTCTCCCCACTTCCTGCTTCAGAAAAATACAAAAAAAAGAAACAAATTCTACCCCAAGAACACCATAGTGCTATTTCAAAAGAAGAAATGCACCCCCATGTTTATGGCAGCATTGTCCACAATAGTGAAGATCTGGAAACAACCCAAGTGTCCATCAGTGGACAAGTGGATTAAAAAGCTATGGTACATGTATACTATGGAATACTACTCAGCCATAAGAAATGATGACATTGGATCATTTACAACAACATGGATGAAACTTGATAACATTATACTGAGCGAAATAAGTAAATCAGAAAAAACTAAGAACTATATGATTCCATACATAGGTGGGACATAAAAATGAGACTCAGAGACATGGACAAGAGTGTGGGGGTTATGGGGTGGGGGGGAGAGGGAGGGGTTTGGGGGAGGGGAGAGGCACAAAGAAAACTAGTTAAAAGGTGACAGAAGACAATTGGACTTTGGGTGATGGGAATGCAGCATAATCAAATGTCAAAATAACCTAGAGATTTTTTTCTGAACATATGTACCCTGATTTATCAATGTCACCTGGTTAAAATTAATAAAAAAATGAAACAAATTCAATTTCTTGAAGAAGTAGGATCCAGAATGAGCACAAAGTTTTGGGCTTGAGCATAACGTTGAAAGAAAAGGGGAAACACTGGGATCTCTAGTGTCTCTGAGGAAAATAAATAAAAAGAGATGCCACGATCCTACACTATTTACATTCTGCATGCTCACCTGGTGGCTAGAGCAGGAGCCCTGACCCCTCGCAGTGAGCCAACAATGCACTCTTTCAAAGCATTGAACAGTCTAGCCAACTGGCCAGGGGATAAAAAGAGACCCAAGGTCTACTTTATTTCAAGCTGCACTTCTAGCAGATCTAGAGATGTGAGGCAGGGAAGTAGAGTTTAGGGCCACCAGTAGTTGCTGCTTGCCCAGGCAGTCCTGCAGCGCCGCCGGCGGTGCCCACGCAAACGTACGACCACAGGCAAGGAAGCTGCAGCAGGTGGTAAGTCAGTGCAAGGCAACAGATGGCCAGCAGGGTGTGTTGTAGCTCGTGAAGGCATTGTATAAATATAATTCTATATAGACACTTAGGTAAATGTATTGATAAATGAATCCAGATATGTAGATATACCTATTCCTGAATTTTAAATCATAGGTTTATTTTAGACCATCCTAGACATGTAATTACTCATAGTGTATATGTTTAAGTCTAACAACAAAATCTCTGGAACTCTTGCATTTGTGAGACAGTATCCCCTTGACAGCATAAAGAAATTTTAGCTTAAAAGCATGAATTTATTATCATATGAACTTTCTTTGCTATTTTATTAAAAATAAAGCCAATGAAAATTGATTAACTTACCAATCCTACTGAACAAAGGTTTAGAAATTTTATTTCACTTATCTGAATATTTAAAACATAAAAATGACAATAATTTTTCTGTTTAAAAATAATAGTAGAGGCCTGACCTGTGGTGGCGCAGTGGATAAAGTATCGACCTGGAAATGCTGAGGTCGCCGGTTTGAAACCCTGGGCTTGCCTGGTTAAGGCACATATGGGAGTTGATGCTTCCAGCTCCCCCCCCCCACGTCTCTCTCTCCTCTCTCTCTCTCTCTATCTCTCTCTCTCTCTCCTCTCAAAAATGAATAAATAAAATAAAAATTAAAAAGAAAATAATAGTAGAAATTAGAGGATTTGTTATAAATTCTGAGTGTTTGATAATGGTTTTGCCATTTTAAAAATTTTCATTCATAGAGAAATTATGTATATAAAAATTATGTATGATTTATTATTACATCTTCAAGGCCATTTTATTTTTATAATAAAAGCTATAAATATCTGATGAAAAGGAATAAATGGATGAATAAATAAATAGGTCCACAGTGGTCTGATGGAATCAATAACATAATTGAGAGATATTTTTCTCCCCATGTAAAAATATTTTGGATATAGAATAATCTACATTTTGTTTATTTCTTTGGGAGAGCATCATGCAAGAAAGACTTGAGAAAGTTTCAGCTGGTCATTAAAAGCATACCTTTTAATATCAGGGTCTCTAAGAAATTAATTATATATCACCTTCAGTAAAAAAAAATTAAATATCTATTAATGAAGCCTGTTTCAGTACACTGTAAAATGATTTCTACACAATATAGTTTTTATACTAAAAATTAAGTCAGTTAATCAATCTCTTTAAAAAGAATTTACAGAAACCTGGTTTGGATTATGCCAGGAATAGCCATATGTATAAATAAAATAAAATAAAATAAAATAAAATAAAATAAAATAAAATAAAATAAAATAAAATAAAATAAAATAAATAACAGCAATTTAATGTCAGTTTGAAATTATATGTCGGCACTTTAAAATATTCAAATAAGAATTTGAATTACTGATATCTAATATTAATAAAAACAGCTAATGTTGGAAACTTAAAAACTATTTTTCAATCAAATGAGTATTATACTTTCATCATATGATATGAATCATAACCAATAAAGGTGCTCATAATATATACCATTTTTAATCTTTTCCTTTTTTTTTTTTGCGGACTTAATTTGAATGAATAATCCTACTAGAATACTGAGGGTCTTTTCTTCCTTTAATTCAGTATATATGATCAGATCTTTCTTTTTCCTTACATTTTGAACTTTTGAGTCAGTCTTCTGGGTACATAAATGGGTTCTTGGAATATAGCAAGTAGACCAGGGTAGGCTTTATGACGATCTGATGTGTTACTTAGCTGAAAAATGTAACAATAATTTTAACGATACATGTTGTTTTCCTTTTATAATTAGATTACTATGCAAACTCAAATGTCTGTGGTCAGAGGAATGTGTGCCTGTTCAGCCTGGAAGTTGAGGGAAAGAAAATAATTCAAGAAGATTGAAATAATTAATTCTGCATTAAAGACATGTCAATATTGAATTCCAACTCACTCCAAAAACATCGCATTCCCACTGATTAGATAGAACACAAAGCCTTGGTATTGTTTGCGATATATTCAGGAGAGAATGTGACTTCTTAGTGCAAGCCCAGCAAAGTGGTCCGTTTATAAATAGATCATGTTTGGAACTTGTGAAAGCAGGGAGCAGTTAGTGGCAGTTGGCCTCAGGATCTTAGCCTTTCTGAATAATTAACTGCCAGTTCAGGTTTTGGTGGTGTTATCATATGCTTCCTATTGAATCATTCACTGACAGAAAAATAGACTTTATTGCAAAGAAATATATATGTAATGTATTTTTGAAAACAACATAATTACAATGCTTTATCTTAATGGATTATTCAGCATTATTATGCTCATTACTGGGCATTTTCAAAGTCACCATGGGAGGCAAGTATATTTTCCATTAAAGGATTCTTTGTCTGAAATCTATCTGAACTCCATTGCTTATAAAACTCAATAGCAAAAATGTCATATAGCCTGACCAGGCAGTGGCGCAGTGGATAGAGCGTCGGACTGGGATGCAGAGGACCCAGGTTCGAGACCCCGAGTTCGCCAGCTTGGACCCAATGTTGCTGGCTCGAGCAAGGGGTTACTCAGTCTGCTGAAGGCCCATGGTCAAGGCACATATGAGAAAGCAATCAATGAACAACTAAGGTGTTGCAACACGCAATGAAAAAACTAATGATTGATGCTTCTCATCTCTCTCCTTTCCTGTCTGTCTGTCCCTGTCTATTCCTCTCTCTGACTCTCTCTGTCTCTGTAAAAAAAAAAAAAAAAAAAAAAATTAAAAATTTAAAAATTAAAAAAAAAAAAGTCATACAAAAAATAAGAAAGCCTGACCAAGCAGTGGCACAGTGGATGGAGCATCAGACAGGGAAGTGGAAGGGCCAGATTTGAGACCCCAGGGTCGCCAGCTTGAGCACGGGCTCACCAGTTTGAGCTCAAGGTCACTGGCTCAAGCAAGGGGTCACTTGGTCTGTTGTAGCCCCCCCCCCCCATCAAGGCACATATAAGAAAGCAATCAATAAACAACTAAGGTGCCGTCAACAAAGAATTGTTGCTTCTCATCTCTCTCCCTTCCTGTCTGTCTGTCCCTACCTGTCCCTCACTCTGACTGTCTCTGTCACAAAAAAAGAAAATGTTTTACTCTTCCAGAATTTATTTCAGTGAATATGAACAAAGGAAATAACTGCATTGTTGGTGTTTTAGGATATTTAACATAAAATGGTCAAGTCTAAATTTGCTTAAATGGTAATTATTTTTTAAATGGATTATAAATGACTAATACTTCTAATTTGATGAGTTGATCACATACCACAATATAACAAACCTCAGTGAAAAAATAATCTTTACCTAAATCTTATTAATTTGGTTAGAACTCTCAACACTCATATAATGACTTTGTGTTCTTACCTGCATGTCATATAATTTTGTATGAAGATACTTATTCGATGGAAAAACTTTCCTTTCTGGGGAAAAAAGAAGCTGGAGACAAGGTAGTTGTAAAAACTGGTTTATTTTTTAAAAATAAATACAAAAATATAAATATAAAACATTAGCAGATAGAATTTGATGAAACGAAATTGCACAAATGTTTTGTATACTGGGTTGCATATCACACCTACTAACACCACATGTACATTATTTTTAATTTAATGTACAGAACAGGATATACTTTAACATTTTCTTCACCTTTGTAAAAGCTTAATTTGCAAGGGCAGGGCATGTATCTAACAGAAGCGGCTTGTTTGTGAGGTTGCTTAAGGGAGAACTATCCTGTTCATGTTTCTGAAATTATCTTTTATTTCTAAAATGGACAACACTGAACTTCCATAGCTTTGGCTCTTGGATGTGATTAAATAAAATTTCGTATATATTCCATGAGACATCCTACAGGAAAGAATTAATGTAATTAATGAACAAATTCAAAAGTAAATGGAAAAAAAAATTGTGCTGAGTGGCAGGAAAATTCTCCTGAATGTCAAATATCATGAAGTGGAGACGGTGTTGGTAAAATTACTTCCTCTTGTTTGAAACGAATATGTATCCTAGGTTAAGAGTCTTTGTCACTTTCCCCGCCACCATACATCTCAGCCAACTTGTTAAACCGAGGGCCCCATTCCCGGAGGTAATCATAGTTTTGGTCTCCGTCGGTGGTACCTGATTCTAAGGAGCTCAGAGATTCCGCAATAGAATCATTTCCTTCGTAGGCGTAGGTTGCCAGTGAGTCGTAGGGCGGCGCAGTGGGGTCGAGATCGTGCTCTTTCAGCCTTTCGTTAATGAAATCCCGGACATCTGTGTTGTCTGGAGCCGTGGGAGTCCTCCGGGGGATAAATAAAGTTTCCGGAATAATATCTCGCCGTAGCTTCTTTTCCTCAATAGCTGCAGGATTTCTCAGGGTGCCGATATCAAAGGCCTGGGTGTCCTCCTCTCCGCCACCTTCATCGTTATAGCTCACAATGTTGTCTCTGATGTCTTCTTTAGACAAGATCAGAGGCTCTTTCTTTCGCTGTCTCTTCAGAGCTGCAAACAGTACTACTATAACTTGAAAAAAAAAAAAAGATACATTAACAATCCATCTAAAATACTATATATATAAGGAGTGGTACACAGAGGAGTTTAAATAATAGATTTTCCAGGACAGGTAAGAATTTAAGATTTTCTACTTTGATCTTTTTCTTTCTTTCCTTTTTGTTTTGTTTTGTTTTGTTTTGTTGGGAGAGGGTATTGAAGGATTTAGCTAGGACAGGCAGAATTTAAGAGCATGGTGTCTGACATTTTTAAAGCAATGTGGGATACAGTATTTCTCAAATCCATTTGCTTATTTTATTAATTTTTTAAGAGCTGTTTAAAGATTGTCTCTGATAGTACAGGCATTATTTATACTTTGCATTAAATAGTGGCACAGATGTTATATAAAAAATTGATACAAATTGAACTCAGCTTCAAATAAAACAATTATGAAGGGCAAAAATATGTCCACATTTTTCACAGTCTTATATAATATTTAAAAGGCATCATTCTTCACAAGATATGGAGTATTAGTTTCTGCTGAATAGTTTTACTGATGTATTTGTATAGAGTTTGTTTCTTACATTGTTAAAAGAAGGCCTTAATTACTAGGGGAAAAATGTCATATTACTTAGACAGTATTGGTTTAGAAATATGGGGTTTTCCATGGAAATATAGCATACATACATGTGATCAAAATTAATTGTTGGGTCACATGATAGCAAAGAGAGAATTCAAATTAACATTAAATCAACTACAAAAACTAAGTATGAACCTTGGCTAGATGCATCTTAAATGTAGCTCCACAAGTAGAAATATGTATCACTCAAAGGACATTTCATTAATTTCATGTCAAGGTATCAATAATAATAATAGTTTTAATAATAATAATGGTAATAGCAAAATATAGGAGAAAGATAATATCATATTCTGTCTGGTTATATTAGTTTCCCATCCTTTTTGGTCATGATCCTTAAAAATTATGATTTAAATAAATAGAGGTGAGTTCAATTAGATGAGAAAAGGTATGATAAATATCTTCCTGAATACATGTATATATAAAAAAATATATAATTGTATTTAGCTTCTTTAGAATAAGCATTTAAAGAGTATGGGACTTATTATTATTATGAACTGAATGTGATATGTTAAAGCCTAAATCCTTAGTAGGATGGGGGATTTGGAGGTGAGGTCTTTGGGAGGTAACTGGGCCACAGGGGTGGAGCCCTCAGGAATGGGATTAGTGTTCTCATAAAAAGAGACACAGGAGAGATCATTGATTTCTGCTATGGGAAGATACAACAAAAGATGGTCATCAGCAAAGTAAGAAGTATGCCCTCAGCCAAACACAGACTCTACTACTGGTGCCTTGATGTTAAGATTTCTTAGCCTTTAGAACTGGGAGAAATGAATTTCTGCGGTTTAAGCTATCAGTTTGTGGTATTATGTTACAGTAGCCCAAGCTGATAAACACAATTATATTATTACATGAAGTGGTATTAAGTTATGTTTTCTCTTTTGTTAACATAGAATGTTCAGACTATTTGCCTGCAAGGTTGCTTAAGAGAGCAAAAAAGGAGACTTTTTTAATGCAACAAAAGAGAATGTTTTAACCCACTAATAAGTGTTCTTGAACTTCAGAGCGATTAAAAAATAGTACACTTCCTAAAGAAAAAAATGTTTATTCTTCATGCATTGGAGAAAATATGACATTTTATTATCCCTAAATTTATGTATTCATACAAATATATAAACATCTGATGTAGAGATTTTAAACTTCAGATTGTTTATCAACCAAATGTTCTTACTCTGCAAAAAAAAAAAAAAAAAGTTCTAATAATAAAGATAATGAAACTTAGATTAGGTCCAAAATCCAAGTTCATTTCACTGCTTTTTAAACATTGTATGCAGTGTTCTTTGATGAGGGTCACAAGAATCCTCACATAGTTTTAAGATAATTCAACTACAGAGTAATTTTAACCTGATTCTTAATTCAAAAGCAGTTAAAAAGCAATTTGTTCTAGGTTATAAAATCCAGTATCATTGTTTTAGAGACAAGTGAACCAGGTAAAAAGGGCTCTTTGAACATTATTGCAGTGAAGATGTAAAACAGTGAGGCCTGTATTCAGCCATAAAAAAATGTGGAAAAGAACTTTAAATTTTCTGAAAAACTACATGTACAGTAACTAACCTCGGGATGCCTTGTCTTGTCTCAGTCACTCAAATTGTGTAACCTTAGAAAATGTTCTGAATATCTCTAATATTCAGTTTTAGTATTTTAAAAAGTAAGGTATGATAATAACTATGATCAGATAAACAGCATTCCATTGTTAATTTATGTCTATGTTAAACTTGGAGGTTAGCCTGGGGAAAGTATTTTAATAGCAGCATTTCTTATTTTCAAGTACACTAAGGTAAGCAATCTAAGAAATGACGGTATTTTCTGTTAAGTGCCTTACCCAGCAGGATAATGATGCAGAGGAGAATGGCGACCAGGGCGCCGGTGCTGAGGCCGGCCGGCAGCAGCAGGGCCTCGGCGCTGCAGGACTGCATGTTGCCTTGGCTGTCGCACGCGCACACGCGGATGGTCAGCGTGCCAGTGCTGCTCTGAATCGGGTAATCATTGTCCGATATCACCACCGGCAAGAAATAGGTACTTATTTCATGTCTATTGAATCCATTTTTTCTGGTTAAAATTCTGGCAGTGTTATCTAAAATAAATTTTAAAGTAGTATGAGTGACTTGAAACAGTAAGTTTGTCTCATCCCGAACACCATAATTTTGACATAAATAAACCGGTTTATGCAAAATATAAAACTAATAATCAATTTTCCTATAAAATATGTACAATGAATTGAAAATATAGATGAGAAATTAGATAATTTGAGGAATCTAACACTATGATCACTTGTATAGTAGATTTTCAACTAATTCTCAGATGTTTTCAGAATGGTGAATTTTTGTAAGTGAATCACTTATCAAGACTACCTAGATGATAGCATCTTGTTTTCAGAAACAAATAATATGCATACCAAGAAAAAAATTATAGTAAATGTTTTTATGTGCATGTCTACACACACACACACACACACACACACACACCACAATCCAATATTCATGAAGAAAAATAGGATTGGATAAATTTTTAGTATAGTTGCACTTTTAAAATCAATATTGTAGTCAAAAACTTTGAGTTTCCATATATGAACAACAGTGAGCAAGTTACTTAATATTTATGAACTTTGATTGTCACCCATTGATATGAATATAATATATAACTCAAAGTACTGGTGTAACTCAAAGGCAACTGATGTAGAGTGTCTAAAAGACATATAGGAAAAAGTAGTGGTGGGGTTCAGGAGAACGCACTGGTTTGGTAGAACTGATACCTAATTTTTGTTTAGTTTGGCAAACCGGTTGTTGACACTTGTAATCAGGGTTCTCTCTAAGGTGGGCACCTGGGTAGCCACCCAATGTGGAAATCACAAATTTACATTCTAAACAAACGGAATCATATTCCTAGAGTGAAAAGATGGTTAAGGATAAATTACATAGCCAATGATGCTTGGATAAAAGTGAAGATAATTACAAGTGAGGATGCCAATCAAGAAGCAATATGGAAATATCTTAAATAACAGTTTTATTGCTTTTTGCCAGGTTATTATTTAACATTTTTTCATTAATATTTTAAAACCCTCTCTTATAACATAATCTAGTTTTGTGTATCTCTTTTATTGTTCGAATTTAAGTATTAAATTCATGAAATAATAAATTACCTTTCGGTATAGCTTTTTTTTTTTTTTTTTTTTTTTTTTTTGTATTTTTCTGAAGCTGGAAACGGGGAGAGACAGTCAGACAGACTCCCACATGCACCCGACCGGGATCCACCCGGCACGCCCACCAGGGGCGACGCTCTGCCCACCAGGGGGCGATGCTCTGCCTCTCCGGGGTGTCGCTCTGCCGCAAGCGACAAGAGCCACTCTAGCGCCTGGGGCAGAGGCCAAGGAGCCATCCCCAGCGCCCGGGCCATCTTTGCTCCAATGGAGCCTTGGCTGCGGGAGGGGAAGAGAGAGACAGAGAGGAAGGAGGGGAGGTGAAGAAGCAAATGGGTGCTTCTCCTATGTGCCCTGGCCGGGAATCGAACCCGGGTCCCCCGTACGCCAGGCCGACGCTCTACCTCTGAGCCAACCGGCCAGGGCCGCATTTTTTTTTTTAATACTTAAAATGGTCATTAGAGCAGAGAACTGGTTGTTACATTATTTGAATCCCACCATTGGGAAAAAGCAGAGATTTAATAAAGGCCAACATCCCACTATCTAGTATATTGCTACTGATATTTATCTAATAACTAATCTAGTATCCATGAATGGGGGGTATAGGATTAATAAAAAATATATAATATCTAGTACTATGTAACTAATACATATTGATATTAAAAGATAAAGTCAATATATACTTGGCTAATCATCTCTTATTTGGTTTGCTCAATGTACTTAGTCTAGTTTAGCCAATCTCATAGAATTGGTTAAAATGGCAATACAGGAAAAGAAGCAAGTTAGCCAAACGCTAAATCAATCCAGGCTGGGGGGTGAGGGGAGGAATGACAATTTTTTGAAGGTATAGAGAGTGAACTTAAAACAATAATTTCCTAAATTATTAGTGAGAAGTTAACTTTTACTACATCAGTTAGCTACATAAGCTATCAAAGTACATTAGAAAAATAATGCACAAAAGCAAAATTTTAAAATAATTGTAATTCTGATAATTTTATAATTTTGACTTATCTTCCAAGAAGTATTAGGACACAATTATTCCATTCTCAAACCTGCACTAAAATAAAATCTATATACATGTGGGACTTTCTTAGAATTTCTGATTTATACTTTAACTTTTGAAAACTTTCTAAATTTTAGTATTTCCTACAATAGCTTTAATACTGAAGAACCAAACAAACCTTTGCCTTAAACTAAATAGTCTATTTAAATCATTTATTAAATATTCAGAAAATCATCATATAATAATGTTTTTGACTTACACATTAATGAAAAGTACAGAAATCTTAAAAATGAAAAGCTCCACATGTAGTATCACAGAAGCAGAAAATTATTTAAAAAATAATATAAAATTATAGATTTTTAAGATAAACTGTAAGTAAGTACTAGTTTATTTTCTCAAGAAAAGCAACATTAAAGTAATATCTATGTCATTGGGATTCTTTGCAAAATCCACTCAATAACAGAAAATAGTAATTTATGCATGATTAACCATATTTTCCTGTGTATAAGATGCTCCCATGTATAAGACACACCTTAATTTTGGAGCCTGAAATTTGAAAAAAAAATGTATTATATAAAGTTATTGAACTCAAGTTTTATTCATCATAAAATTCCTACAACTCCTCACCACTGTCTTCATATATTGCCTCATTCTCAGTTCTATCTATGGCATTTGAAATGCCACTGTGCTATAACAACTGTATAAGACGCACCCAGATTTCAGACCCCAAATCCTTTTTAAAAAGGTGCGTCTTATATATGGGAGAATACAGTAGGTCAAATACTGCTTCAGACTTTAGTGGTATTCTATTTAGTGGCATGTTCAGGTTTATATTCATATATCGACCTGTGATTTGAGTAACATATAGGGTCAGGAACTTTTCTTAACATATAAAAATGGCACTATTTATCAAAAATAAGGTTAGCCTTGAGTTATTTTCCCAATTAAGTGTGAAATGCTGTGTAAGACATACTATTAATATTTCAAGTCTCTATTCTTTTTAAAACTGAGAGGTGCTCACTGGGATCCAGAGCTCAGTTTAATAGCAACAAAAAAAATTAAAATACAATTAGAAAAAGTTATAATGTTGTCAGTTAAATACTAAGAATGTCCAGTCTAAGTTCTATTTTTTTTTTTTCTGTGACAAAGACAGAGAGAGGGAGAGATAGGGACAGACAGGAAGGAAGGGAGAAAGATGAGAAGCATCAATTCTTTGTTACGGGTCCTTAGTTTCTTTGGTTGTTCATTGATTCCTTTATCACATGTGCACTGACCAGGCGTGCTGCAGCAGAGCAAGTGACCCCTTGCTCAAGCCAGTGACCTTGAGCTCAAACCAGTGATGTTAGGCTTCAAGCCAGCAACCTTGGGCTCCAGCCAGCAAACATAGGGTCATGTCTATGATCCCATGCTCAAGCCAGCAACCCTGCACTCAAGCTGATGAGCCCTCGCTCAAGCTGATGACCTTGGGGTTTCAAACCTGGGTCCTCCGCATCCCTGTCTGATGCTCTATCCACTGTGCAACCGCCTGGTCAGGCCAAGTTCTATTTTTATATTGCAAGATTCAGCAAATTAAAATGATGAGTGTAGTTTCTATGATAGTTGGGTATTTTGTATTTTATCTGCAAACTGTGTGTTAGTTTTCCCATCACAATTATATTAGGTGTCCGGAGGTATAGAAAACAAAGACAATGCAAAAAGTCAGATTTCACAAACAGATTGTGCAAAGTTTCTACTACATCAAATATACCAAATAGTAGTTGGCTAAATATAAAACTATCAATTATCTTAAACTAGTTTCTGATATTCTGAAAGCCACCGAGAATGCTGTAGCAACCAGGCTCTGTCTACGTAAATAAGACTTATTTGAAGAATAATTATATCTGCAGTTGCTTTAAAACTAGTATGCCTTTTTAGCAAAAAAAAAAAAAAAACCCAAAAAACAAAAAACACAAGACCTAGCCAATATAATTACTTTAACAGAAATTTATAAAGGAAAGAAAAGCTCTAATTACATACTTTTGTTTGGACTACTAGACTAATTACACATTCTCCAAAGAAGAAGTTGTTCAACTTTTTAAAAATAGTAACCATTTGCATATCTTTTTCTTCTAAAAGATGTTTCTGCCTTTTTTTGAGAATGCAAAAAGTATAATTTTAGTACTTTTGATCACAGACACATTATAAAATTTGTAAATTATGCAGAACAATGATTCTTGCCCTTGCAACTACACATTTGCACCAATTTCTTCACAAGTTAATGTTGCTTCTCTTTCTTCTCCCACTTCTTTTCGTGTCTTATGCTTTTTGTTAAGGGAAATAATTATTTTCAGCTTTTCTAATGTTCTCAAGATTCTATCTTTTTTTCATTTTTTTATTTATTCATTTTAGAGAGGAGAGAGAGAGAGAGAGAGAGAGAGAAAGAGGGAGGAGAGAGAGACAGGGGGGAGGAGCTGGAAGCATCAACTCCGATATGTGCCTTGACCAGGCAAGCTCAGGTTTCGAACAGGCGACCTCAGCATTTCCAGGTCGACGCTTTATCCACTGCACCACCACAGGTCAGGCAAAGATTCAATCTTTTATTTAGGACTCATATAGAAACTTCTTTCACATATTTTATTAACTTCAAATTTAAGAGAGTAAACAATATCAAGCAAAAATTTACTACAGTATCTCATTAAATATCTGATAAAAACAAAATTTTGTAATACAGATTAATAAAGTAATACACAATGTACATGTTAATTGTTACTCTGGAGGAAATTTCTTGTTAATGTCACCTTATATTATAATGAATACGTTCTACAACTTACCTTCGTTGTCCTGTACTGTGAAGTTTGGATTGACAGCAGCTAAACTGAAGAAAAATTTCTGTCCACCTAAAGGGTCATCTTTGTCTACCGCACTTATAGTCTGTATTAGCTGCAGAAAAGAGAAAATTGCATAGTTATCAAACTTCCTTGGGTAGAATCTGCTTTATAATATACAATTTTTGACATCCAATTTTATCTAAAAAGTTTTAAAGGCAAATGACTTTCTTCCTTAATGCCTTTTATCTTTGTTTGAATTAGTTCATCATTTTTATTATTACTTTGATTTTAAGAATGTCCCCATCTTTTCCTTTCTCTCTCTCCCTCTCTCTGTTACTGTCTCTATTTTTGTGTATTATTCTCAATTTTTATTAAATAGGATCCATTCCTTCAAAATAACAAGTGGTAGTATATTCTTGGTGATGTTACTAATTTAGATACAGAATTTGAAGTGAGTGGGTTATTTCATATATATTTAAACACTGTCCTGGAAAAGTTTATCTAATGTAGGAAAAATTTAGAAAATTATTTTGATTATGGCCTTCCTCCTCATCAGAAATAAAGCAAAAACTATTGAAAAATGGATAGATTTTATAGACAATATTATACATAACTGTTCAAGGAAAGACAAACATTTTATTATCTACTTGAACAGTAACAGTCCACTTCATTTTCACTGTCAATAAAATTATGTATATTTTAATTCACCATATTCATACTAAAGGGGCCAGTTATTTTCTAAGGGACAACTCTTGATTTACTTGGGATAAGAGACAGTATAGGAAGCTACCTGGTAACAAAGCAGAAAATTTAAAACTCCATACTATAATCCAATCATTGCTCTGAGTAGGTTATGTGATTGATTAATATTACACATATAGATGTAACACAGCTATGTATTGTATGGCCTGTATATCCACTTTGCCTTTAATTTATGCTATTTTATATACTTTTCTGCATATTTTAATTTTGCGAAAGAGCTTCTGAAGTGGTTAGATATGTGTTTGGATACCTATAGAAATGGTCAAATTTATGTTTTACCAAAAAGTAAATGCTTTTTACTGGATTCACTCAACATTGTGTGAATCAATGGAAGTATTTATCATTGATGTTTCATTGACTGAAGGAGAGATTTCAAGATTAAAGCACAATGTAAAATAATTTGAAAAATTAAGAAATTATTTTAATTATACTGTATTAAATTATTTCTTTTAAAGCTTCTTAGGAAAATTAAAATGTGGTAAATTTGAGGTACTCCATGTTTAATTACAACCTTAACCATTTATTTTATAATGATACAAGAAACATACTTGAACCAAAGATAAATGCCTATTGTCTAGAAACAAGCAGCAAAAATAGCAAAACATTTAATAAATTAAAAATATAACCACTTTGTGAAATGTTACAATATAAATTTAGATAGAAGCAAGAATTTATGGCTAATGGCTTATTCATTCAGTAAAAAACTGAAAGATGGCACATATATTAAGAGATTAAAAGGAAAAAATGTTCAAATAATGTTAACTGTTAGAACAATATTTATATGTCCCTACTTTGTTAAATACCTTTTATCAGTATTTTTCCATACAGGTGCATTAACTTCCATAGATGCATTGTTCCCTTACTGCTGATGGATAAGATGTCTCTGCGGCACAATGACCCTATGGCTTGGCCACAATTAACACCCTAACAGGTATCTTGTTGCTCAAGATGTAGTAAAACAACCATAGAGAGCAGAACATCCAACCCCCCAGGGTGTGACGACAGACTTTAACTCACAATATCAGACTGGACCTGACCACCTACCCTATAAAAGATACCTCCTCCCCTTGCTTGCTGCTGACAACGCTTTCTGGTTTCAGCTCATTTGTGAGCACATTTATTAATAAAATTTTTGCTCCTTTAAACATCCTTGGCCTGGTTCTCTCAGCATTGACCTAACACTAATCCTATTTAAAAGGTATCAATTAAATGAGAAAACCATTTCTTGACTGATCTGTTTGTTTAGCAGTCATAAGTTCATTTTTAAATAGTGATTTATAAGAACAAGTAGATGAGGAAAATCAGCATAAATGAATTAACATATCAAGAAATAGAGTAGACTAACAGATATTCACTTAGATTAGTATGTTAACACTCATAAAGACATGCAAATAATAAAAATGTGAAAGGAGAGCTAATGATCTTTTAAAACAAAAACTACAGTGTCTTATAATAAATATACATTTGCAACTATGATTACAAATTCCAATTGCAATTCATTTTATTTATTTTTTTGTATTTTTCTGAAGTTGGAAACGGGGAGGCAATCAGACAACTACTGCATGCGCCTGACCGGGATCCACCAGGCATGCCCACCAGGGGGCGATGCTCTGCTCATCTGGGGCATTGCTCTATTGCAACCAGGGCCATTGTAGTGCCTGAGGCAGAGGCCATGGAGCCATCCTCAGCACCAGGGCCAACTTTGCTTCAATGGAGCCTTGGCTGTGGGAGGGGAAGAGAGAGAGAGGAAGGAGAGGGGGAGGGGTGGAGAAATAGATGGGCACTTCTCCTGTGTGCCCTGGCCGGGAATCGAACCCGGAACTCCTGCACATCAGGCCAATGAGCTACCACTGAGCCAACCGGCCAGGGCCCAATTGCAATTCATTTTTACGGACCAAAATAATATGCTTCAGAGAAAGAAAGGCTATATCTTTACATATATTTTAAAGAAATTATAAAGCTTTACATAAAAGTTCTAAATTAAAGTGTATTATTTTAATAAAATATAGTAACATTATAAATTTCAAAATCAGTGGTTTACTGATACATATTCATTAAATGTTATGAAAGAAATAAGTAAAGCTCATATTAATAATACAAGTAAGATAGAATCACGTTAGAAATTTATATCATATTTAACATATTTTTATAATTCAGTATCTTCTCTGTTGCAGATGGAGATTCTTTTCACAATTTTTTTTTCCTTTGACACACAACTTGGCTTCTAGTGTTCAACTTCTCTGTATCCAACATTTACTTTCCAATCTAGTCTTTCTTTTCATTTCCAGTCGTACATTAAAAAAAAAAAAATCTCACTATTTTGTTTTGGTATATCACCATAAAGCATTGCGATAGAAATCAGAAGTTGGTAACTAGGAGATAAAATTATTTCTTATCTCTCTATATAAGAATTCACTATTTAATTTCCACTTAAGACAAATTTATTTTGACCCATTTCCAAAATAAAAGAGATTGCCAAAATTAAGGAGAAAATACTAGTGATGTCCAGTATTCATTTTAAGCATCTGAGAAATTAACACAGATATGTCATTTATATCTTATCTTCTTAACAGTTAAATGATTTGTTTGTATTTGCACTGGGTAATTCTAGAATAACGTTAAATCAACTTGAAGAGCATTTTAGTGGTCACACTATAATAGAATATGAGATGGTGAATGGATTTTAAGAAGTTTAAAGTTAGAAAACTAATCACTGAGTTTTAATTTTTTTTATGGGAAGAAAAATAGTATCTGTCAATGAAAAAAATCCCTTTGCTCTGGTAAAAGACACACTTTTTCAGCTGTTAAACACTGTTTTAAGGAAAATAGCTACAGGATATTTGGGGTTTGAAAAGGGCCTGGAGTTTAGGTACCAGGGATGGTTCAATGTAGGCAGCACTTCTTCATGGAGAGACACCCCGGGAAATCTCCTGTGAAACTGAAATGCTATTTCCTTCCCACAGAGATTAAAATTTTTTTTAATATGTTTTTATTAACTGAAAGAGTTGGGCATGTGTGAGGGAAGATGGAAAAAAAGAAAAACAGCGGGTCCTCTCTTCACTGCTTTTTCAAGGTCCTCTACCCTTCCTCTGAGATAAAAATTTTAAAAAAAGGACTAAAAAGGACTAATCAAGTGGCCTCCTTCAGAAACAAGAAGGGAATATTAATAGTGCATCAGTTGTAAGTTGTATGCTTTTCCAGGAGGAAATTCTTCTACCCTTATAGAAGGGAATAGGAAAAAAAGGAGTTGGCGTGGCAATTAGCTTTATTTCTGTCTTCTCAGTTAATCCACACATCAAATTAAAGAAATTATTTCCCATGTTGTTGTTCTAAATGCAACTCGTAAAGAGCACTTAATTTAGAGGAGCATTGGGTAGCTTGAAATACTCTGTAAATAATTAAAGCACACCCAGAAGTCTGAACAAGGCTTTTACTCCCTTGGAGGAGGGAAGACGGAGTTAACAAATGAATTTCAAGAAAGGCTTTAGTGAAGAAGGACTTCACCAAATAATCACTTTGGTCTTCCTTGCTAAAATGGCTTAACCTAGAATTCCAGCACTGGGCATATGGAAGATTTAGTTTAAGGAACCATTTTTCAGTCTATGAAACCAAAACTACATCTAACAAACTAGTCTTATTAAAAATAACTGCCATGAAAGACTATTTATTGCACATGAAGCCAATTAGACATGTTTTCCCTATCAGGTTTGTCAAAACATGCTAACTACCACTTTATTAAAATTATCTTCAATTTGAATATATTTTATTTCAATATGCCAACTGGTTTTTAAAAGTCCAAATATATAGAGTTTCCAAGTCTGATAAAGTTTTTAAAAGGAGGAGAAACAGAAACAAACACAATTCCTCATTTAGTATATTTTGAATACATTTGGAAATCAGTATTTATAATGACTCAAATGCTCTGAAAAGATCTCTTGAAAATTACATAAAATAACCATAGAGGAAGCAATGTATGTAGCAATTGCAAAGTGGGTAATTTATATTTTAAAGAAAAAGTTTCAACTTACATCATGCTGAGCCTGGCAAGCAGAGGACTATTTGAAATGGTATTTTTAGGGCACATACTGTTTCATTATGTAGGTCAGAAGTAGCTAAGTCACTTAAGTATTCCAAATTAAACAGTTCCATAATATTTTCAAATAAAAAAATGAATCCTATTGCAACAATTTTACCATTTTGAATAGACAGGCTATTGAATTCTTATTACAATCTTCCGAAGTAAGTATCTGAGTTATTCCACAATGTAATTTACATAAAAATATAACAATGACATTGATGTTTTTAAAGAGCCTCAAATGATCTCAAAACACCATACAGTTTTATGATGGCTCCTTTTTTTTAAATAAATCAAATCTGATTCCCAATTATTATTTATAACATGCAGCTTCCTTCTGTGAAGATAGCACTCAAACCAATTAAGAGCGTTCTTTCAGCCATACACGCTGGAGCTTTTCAAACAACAAAATGAGTCCACTGAGGAAAAGACTTAAAGAGTTATAAACAAAGCTGATGGAAGAAGAATGTTTTAAAGGACGAAAACTAAGTCATTACACACTTTATGTGTTGCTATAATGGTGAAATGCAAGTATAAATGTAAGGAGTGAATTCTGTGGCTGCACTTCAAAACCGTTTGGCATACATTGAAATATAGACGGAATGTTTTGCTGATCCCATGTATTGGACTGTGTTTTTCCCAACTTTTATTTCCCATCTTTCTATCAGTTAATATTTATCTAATGGCACAGCAGAGGTCTTTCCCTTGTTTTCTGATATTTTTTTTCAAAGTTTAAAAATATAAAGGTATTTATTCTTACTACTTAACTTTTGCGGTAACAATAAAATCTTACGTACATTAGAAATTTACAAAAGACATATGCAACTTATGCTGTTATTTATGACATCTTCAACCTTAAAAACTACAGTATTTGATTGTTTCTTTTTAATTATATTACTGGGACTTTATGTGAGTATTTTTATCTCAATTTTCTCATTCTCAAATTGGGAAAAGAAAATATTTAACCACTCTGTTTAAATCCTCCAAGTACTCACCTGTCCTGGTCTGGCATTTTCACATACAAAAGTGTCATAGAACACAGCAAATTGTGGGGCATTGTCATTAACATCCAAAATTCTCACAAAAACAGCCACACGAGTCATCTCTTTGGGATTGTCTAGAAAAGGGAAAGGAAAATTTTGTTTAGGAAGATACAGTTTACATCAGGTTTACTTGATACAACTATTTGTGGATATTAAGTGCTCACCACAAATAATTGTATTGAGGCAATTCTACTCACATAATGAGCAAATGCAATAAAGACAATTACTAAGAGCCTACTTAAATAGTCATGAATTCAATTATTATTGGGCTCAAGAGTACTATTATTGTTTTGGAAAATATTTTTAAAAGCACAAACCACTGGAATTGAGTTCATGTTATATTTGTGTCTCTACTGTCCAAATATATATAAAATAAGAACAAGTATTTAATAAAGCTTTGTTATATTGATACATCATTATGTTACCTAATTTTTCCTGTCTTTTTTGGGAGGGGAAGAAGAAGTAGTTTTTAATAAATTAGTAACTTGTTCAAGGTCATTATCTTCTACGTGGCAGCTGTTTTATTACAAACTACCCTCTGACTATGTTTGTCACTAAAATATATTCTAATATCTACTCACAACTCTTCTTTTGGAAATTTTAATATATAGCTACTCATTTTACAAGTTGAATAGAAATTTACAATGAAATCTATTTCATTAATATTATTGTTACTAGTTCTATTTCAAAATCCAGGCACAATTTTGTGCAACATAATAAGTTGCACAATAGTAACACATATTCATACATTCAATAGTGACATAGATTATAATAATTTTGATTTTTTTTGCTACAAAATCAAGAGCATCTAAGTTTTTACATAAAAACATGCATTATTTTTTTTTTCAATTGGTAAATAGATGTTTAAAATAGAAATGTCTATTTAGCTTAGCCTTGGGCAACAACCTAGTATTAGTCATAATTATATTATCTCCACTATGAATATTTCTAGGCACTTGTTCTGATATCTGAGAGTATTTTGACATTTTAAATTCAGGTTATATTCAGCAGCTTTCATGATATCAAAATCTCAGTCCACCTTCTGCATGAACTTTGATGAAGTCAATCTGAAGATCAATATAAAAGGAAAAGGAGATAATTAGCTAAAAACAAAGCAAAACAAACATACAAAAAGCAGATGAGCTGAGCAACAGCAGAGCCTTATTTAATGGCCTCTACCAGCATGGATTATGAGTAAGATCATTTACCCTTGTAAAATTTATCTGACTTTCTAATTTTATCTAAATTAACTTTTAGGTACAAGGGTAAAAATTGTGTCACGTGCAAATAGAGAGTGTGTCATTATTACAAAGAATTTATCTCTTCTCCTCTCTCTCCATGTAATCATAGTGTTACTAAAAAACAGAGATCAGAAATTTTTAAAAATATTGTATAAGAACTGATTACTCAGCAGGGCATTAACAAGGCCAAGGTAGTATGAAGGCAAGCAGGAAGAATTCTAAATTCATTTTGAACTGTATTTACCAATTTTACCTTTCCTTCCTCTTTTCAAGAGAAACTTTCAAATGCCTCACCTTTTTAATAATTGAGTCTTACCTCAGTCTTCTTAACCCACAAGTAATCAGTCCTCAGCTCTGACTTCATTCTCGCTAATCTACTGCTGCATAGTGTTTCCTTTCCTGGTGTGTCAGGTGAGTACAGTTCAGACCCTGTGGTCAAGCAGAGCTGCCTGGACTCCCAGGTCCACCACCCACTCTGCGTGACTTTGGTCAGTGTACTCCCTTTCTAATGCCTCATTTTATTAACAAAGAATTGAAATAGAACTTCTTATAGAGTAATTTGAAAAATTGGATAGGTTAACACATAGCACGTTCTGATCAAAGTATCAGTTTGTTAGTAAGCACCCAATATGTGGTAACTATTAATATTATCATCTTTATTATCACTATGTACCTTCTTCATTTCCTTACTACTTAAGAGGTTAGGTTTTTTTCTCAACACAAAGCATCCACACAATAAAAACTTGTTAACTAGCTTTCCTATGGTTCATGTGGGTCTCAGGAGGGGTCCATTTGGGGAGAAGCGGAGAGAGGAGAAAAATGCTATTCTACTATTCTCTGACCTTTTCTACTTCTAGACCATTTGTTGACACCCAGAGCATGTTGTTTGCTTATACATGGACCCTCAACTATCTAAAGCTACTTGGAGAAGAGGTGGAAGGTCAGATTCTTTCATATTCGCTAGAACATGCTCTTTAACCTACTTACAGAGTGGACATAAGCAACATATTTTCTTTCAATATAAAGTCTTGACATAAAAATAACTCTTTTGTGGGTAGAAATTCACTCTGTAACTATGCCACAGAGCCAAGAGAGAGAGAAAAGTCTCATATCTGAAAACTGCACTGTCTGCCCCTTCACTAACAATGCTGCATAGAGATTCTCCAGCCTCTTTACAAATAACTCAGGGCTCTTCAAATGAAAAGCTAAATCCACAGGGATAAATGTGCTTTGTAAAGTATCAAGCCTGGAGTCACCTATTCAAAAAACAATGCTTGTGCTGTTCTTTTTACTGGCAGATGCTGCAGCCTTTGTAAAAACAGAAATATAAAGCATTCCAAGGAAGCGTTTACACTGACTTGTTGCTGACATGCATTTACCACCTGAGTCTCTTTCACAGTCACCGAGGCAAAGTCTGCGGTAACAAGAATGTATCAGCTGTAAAGAATCTTCCATCCTTCCCAGAAGAGGATATTAAATCATCCTCAAGAAATTTCAGACTTTAGAACGATGTGTCTTTTCTATCATCTTGGGGTAAGAATTTCCACTAATAAGGAACCAGATATAGATATGGAGTTAGTCCTTTGGTATAAACTTTGCTCAACTGTCCTTAGATGTATTGTAATGATTGTAGTTAAATTTTCAAATGTGGAGGAACTTATGGGTCTCTACAATGAGGTATACTACAATCCCCGATTCTGACTTTAATTTTAGACTCTTTTATTCTTCACATGGCATTTCAAATATTTTTTTTAAAGAAGAAACAGAGAAGTCGGTAGTACTTGCCCTATCATGTGATATACTACTGTGGAATGCAGAATTAAACTACTAGAGGCAGGGCTTGCAAACACGTTGGCAAGAAGGACATTTATATGCCATTCTGGCCTGCCTAGGGCTTGTTATATGATGTGGAGATCATAAACTTAATGTTTAAAATCTAGCAAAAACAATTTCCGAGACGCTGTTTTGCTCTTACCCTCATTCTCTTTAATACCCAAAGCGGCACAAGGGGCCCTGACTGCCTGTGGTTTGGCAAGTAGACATTCCCAGCAGTCACACCATCGACTGATTCATTTATGGGCAAGAAACAGGTTTAGTTTTTAAAAAGAAGAACGTAATTGGCTTAGCTTTTTACAGAATCCTAATTACTTCAACTAGCTTTACAAGTTAAATTTCGTAAGGTACCTGGAGTGGAAAATGCAATTTCTAGCTCACTGGCTTGAATAAGAACCTTGACTCAACAAAGAGCACAAACAATCATGATTCTGGAATGACCAGACTGGATCCTGTCGGGCACTTCTAACTATACTTCTAACTATAGTGAGATGTGGACAGATATAGAAACAAGAGTTTTTTAAAAAAATAAAAACTAAAAAACAAACAAACAAAAAACAAACTTCTGTCAGCCTTAAAAGGCACAGCCGTTTCTATCTCATATGGACACACTGGATCATTTGGGTCATCTCGTTAATTCACATTTCAGGACTCAACTTAAGGAGAAAACTAAGCCTATTATTTTATTGTGAAGCCTCGAATTCATTGCTGATGATCCGTCTAGCCTAGTTCATACTCCTGAGACTCTTGGTAGTCAGCCTCAAGGTTCCGCCTACCAAAAACCCTGGAATGGATTCTTCAAATACCCTGACCTAGATACATGTTTGTGAATTCCACTTAGTATTTCAGATCTGGAATTTATAGGCTCTGTATTTCACAATGACCCAGCCCTTAATTAATACATCTTTTTAAGAAGTTAAACACTTGCTTTCTGCCATGTACACCATAATACAGTAATCAGTAACCACGAGCAGGTTCGCATGTATAGACAAGGCTGGCTTCATGGGCATGCACAGTTGTACAGGCCTCACACTCAGAAGGGCCACACACTTGTTCTAATGCTCTTCTGTTGCCATGTTAAACTTCTGAATCATTTTTAACAAGAGGCCTGATATTTTAATTAATTATGGGCTCCCCAAATTAAGTAGCAAGAATGTTTGCTATTGGAGACAGATGTGGTTTTGAATCCTGGCTCTGTCTACTATGAGTTAGATAAAATTTTATAAATTAGGTACAGGAGTAAGTATTTGTTTTAAAACAAAATGACTGGCTTCAAATTCAAGTTTTACTACTGGCATTGTGATTTGGGCAAGTTGGTAAAAACCCTTGGAACCTTATTTCTTTATCTGTCAAATAAAGTCAATAAAAATATTAATAAGAGAAAATGGATTAAAAATTCTTAGCCTAATACCTGGCACAGAGTATTTGTTAGTTATCATTATAATTACTTTGGTTTCCTTATTTGTAAAATGAAAGTAATAGTATCTATCTGCATATTCATTGTTAAAACTAAGTGATATACATTTGGCATCAAGCACAGATTGTAATTCATAACATCCATGAAACAAATCTAATTATATATTATTTTCCCAACAGAGACTATCTTTAGTTCTCAACTATAGATTTTAATTAGTAACTATAAAATGTAGTTTATCTAGACCTATAGCTATCACTTAGTATATATAAAAACTATTGAAAAAAAATTATAGGCATTGAGAAGCTTTTTAAAAACTTAATGAATAAATTATGTGTGCAAAGAAAAGAAATTATTTTTAATATAAAATAGGAACTAAAATTATATGTTTAAATATTATATACATAAATTCATCTTACTGATTTCAGCAGCTATAACGGTAAGATTGTGCCATTGAGATAGTTCACGGTCAAGTGGCTTTGATATATAAAGGGATCCATTTCCAGAATGTATATTAAAGATCCTGTCAAGGTCGGTATGGCGATCCAAGGAAAATCTGAACACAGAAGGCCAAGAAAAAGACATGGCAGTGTCATTGATGGTTTATAGAATAAAATGATAAACTGCAAAGACACATATGTAGGGATATATGCTAATTTCAGAAATGTACATAGTAGTGATCTAGAATGCAGACTATTTTATCAATTTATCACATACACAAGTGATAAACACACACACACACCTCTTCCCAAAGCATCGGTTGGCAATTTGTTCTACATTCAAATTCTAGTCTTCCAAATTTTGTGATAATCATTATCTATTTCCATATTCACATGACCTTGATGGATTTTTCGACAAAAGAGTTGGTATTATGTGTGGTTATATTATCAACTATCTTTATCTAGTTACTGAGAATTCTGTTGAGAAATTACTATAAGAATTGAATACAACAGATCATTCCCAGAAGTAAAGTCTTAGTCAGAAAATTAGACATTCGTTTCCTCAAAGTAATAGGTCAGCAATTTATTATGGTACCTATTAGCTTCATGGTGTGATACCCATGTAGTTTCAGTTTCTTAACGAAATATAATATCATTGTAAAACTCATGCATTTTAACCAGAATTGGTTTAAAAATTAAAATGTTTGGGATAGGAGTTTTTATACATTTGTTATCAAATAAAGTCTTAGTATATGTTTAAAAAAATAGGCTACAAATTAATTAAAGGCATTGCATTAGATATCATTTTAGAACAAATGACTACATTTATCAATTAGGTTGAAGTTCTTCAGATACATGTCATTATTTTTTGGTTTGTCAGCCAAAGTTTAAACTAGCTAACCAGCCCCTGTTTGGGCAGCTCAATCAGTAAGAACATTTCTATACATCAAGGTTGTGGGTTTAATACCCATTCTGGACACAAACAAGCATCAACCAATGAATGCATAAATAAGTGGAACAACAACAAATCAATGTTTCTCTCTCTCTCCTTCTTCTCTCTAGAATCAATCAATATATAAAACTCAAACATAAATAAATAAAATAGTTATTTCTCTCAACAGTTGCTGCCACTTTACAAACACTCTGACTTATATTTCATAGTAACAAGCATAATCCCCAACTTATATTTAATGTTCTATACTAAAAAAAACAAGAAAACAAAGCAAAACAAAGATGATAAGACCAGGAGTAATACTGAGTTATCATATATCTTTCCTGAAGCCACAACTGTCATATATTTTAAAGAAAACTATATCAAATATAATTTTAAAATGTGTTTTGTGAGTAATAACACAAAACAATTAATAGTGCCATAAACTCTACTTTTCTAGTGTTCCAAAATTGTATATTTATAAAAATCAATTGAAATTTATTTAAACCAAGTTCTAAATAGGACATATCAGTACTTTATAAATCTCCTTAAGAAACTAGCTCTTTCTATTAACATAATATAAAATTCAGTTTTGTATTTAAACTATACATTTTACCATTCACAAATAGAACATAATATTGTATCTCTATACCTGGGCTAATTAACAAATTCTATCCAAGTTGAGAAAATTATTTTACTTTTGGAAGACTCCACATAAATATTACTTTCTCATTGAAGTCTCCTATTATTACCTGAAGTAAAAACTATTTGGTCCCTTCTGTCATTAAGTACCTTTTACCACTCATCCTTGTCTTTCCACATTGTGTTAGAAATTCATTTCATCTCACATCTCATACAGGAAATCAAACATGAAAACACCAAGCATCTTACTGGGAGTCTAGTAGGCACTTAATAAATCTTATACTGAATAATCTTCCTTAACATATTGAGAAATCCTTGAGAAATATTTTAATATCTGATATAGTGATTCACAAATATTAATTAAAGGAAACAGAATGACTGAATTCTTTGTCATTTTAGCAAATAATAGGGTTCCTTATTTCTGTAGAAATATGACATGAAGCAGCAACATGTAAATTAATATAAAGCATCGTTGTGTGTGCCAAATCCATTTATGTATATTTTGTCTTAGTTATTTCTTGTGGTTTAGTTTAAAGGATAATGACAACATTTAGAGTATTATGTGAAATTATTTTAAAGATACAGAGACTCTGGTTCTTGTTTCTACTCGATATAATTACATTTTTTAATTATCTATTGGCAAATTGTGTTAGCTTTCATTTTCCTTTTCAAAATCATTTCCAAACACACATTTTAAGTAAATCCCTTTGATTATTGCATCAAGATCCACAATATATGACAATTTATAACATGCTCAATATTATCTATCCCATAATTGTACTACATTAATAAAGCTACCTTATTTCTTTACTAAAATATTTTTTAACCTCTATAGTCTATCAAGAGTAACACGTAAAATATTCATTTGCATTTTCTAAATTCTGGTAGCATAAATTCATATAACAACTTTCTTGTTATAAACTGGGTCATTAATAATTAATGCTGTTATTCATTCTATTGTATATGGTGCACATAATTGGATTCTTTTTTTTCTAGTCCTTAGACTTGCATCTTGATGAAATATTTTATATTTTGTTTCAAAAATCCACAACCATATTTTGACATAAAATAATCACCAATCTATAAAATATCTCTTTCATAGTGTGGAGAAACATCTTTATGTTACCAGTTAACAAAGCTACTAGATTTAAACTACTCTTTTTAAAAACATTATATTTCATTTTTTTTAATGGTCATGTAAAAATCATGAACAGAGAGCACAGTCTGTTTAAGTCATTTGGGAGCTATGCCAAGAAAATGCTGGATAAGTATTTGGTAAAGAAAATTAAATGTATATATTTGTTATTTAAAAGCTTCAAAGGGAAAAAAAATCCAAAGAATGCAGCAATTTCAATGGAGACAAGGGCATTGGAGAAGAGGTATTCACGGGAAAGCGATGCTGGCAGATGGGAGGGAGCTTGACGTGACTACCAGGTATCCATTTCTTTTGTCAATACATCACCTGTGATACTGTGTGTGAATACAGGAAAATATTTAGGTAAAATTATATAAAACAAATAGTAATTAAAAATATATATATATATAGTATAATTTCACTGAAGATATTGCAGAACCTACAGAATGCTTAACTTTAAGGTGAGTTAGAGTCACATGACACACAAAATTAGAGGTTCCCTGGATTCCACCACTGCATTCTTAGAAGGCAGAGAAGAGTACACTTAGAAACTGCCCAGCCTTTTGAGCTCTTACTTACTTGACTGGTCCACATTGAACAAGAGGCAAGAAAAATCAGCCTGTTGAGAATTAGGGAAACAAATGAAATCCAAAGTCCATGACAGACTAACAGTTTAAAGTGAGTAGTCATTTTGTTGCTGAGTATTGAACATAGATATCTGTATTTCTTTTTCTTTCTTTCTTTCTTTTTTTTTTTTGGACAGAGACAGAGAGACAGAGTGAGAGTGAGGGACAAATAGAGACAGGCAGACATGAAAGGAGAGAGATGAGAAGCATTAATTCTTCATTGCAGCACCTTAGCTGTTCAGTGATTGCTTTCTCATATGTGCCTTGATTGGGGGGAGGGGGGGTCACAGAGCAAGTGACCCCTTGATCAAGCCAGCAACCTTGGGCTTCAAACCAGCAAAGTTTGGACTTAAGCCAGTGACCATGGCTTAAGCTGGTGAGCCTGTTCTCAAGCCAGATGAACCTGTGCTCAAGCTGGCGACCTTGGGATTTTGAACCTGGGTCCTCCGCGTCCCAGTCCAACCCTCTATCCACTGCACTACTGACTGGTCAGGCAGACATTTGTTTTTCTTTAAAATGATACAAGAATGCCCTGACTGGTTGCTCAGTGGTAGTGCATTAGCCTGGCGTATGGATGTTCCAGGTTGGATTCCCAATCAGGGCACACAGGAGAAACAACTAACTGCTTCTCCACCCTTTTCCTTCCCTCTTTCTTCTCTCTCTCTCTCTCTCTTCCCCTCCCGCAGCCATGACTTAATGGATTAGAGCGCACTGGCCCAGGGCACTGAGGATGGCTCCATGGAGCCTCTGCGTCAGGCTCTAAAAATAGCTTGGTTGCAAGCATGGCCCAAAATGGGAGTTGCTGGGTGGATTCCAGTTGAGGCACATGTGGGAGTCTGTCTATTTCCTCTCCTCTCATTTGAAAAAAAAAGGGGGGGAAAAATTATACAACAAATAGTGAAAAATTTGTCTTTTACAGTAATCTGTTTTTAATCACATCTCATGTTTTCAAGCTGCCATTTACTCTTATTTTTCAGGAATATTCTAATATTTTTTGATAAAGCCAAAACAACAACAACAACAACAATAAACACTTACTCTTTCATGGCAAGAATATGGGGGAGTTTTTAATACCATATGCAACTGCATTGGAACACTTATAATTATTTTTTTTAAACTGTTAACAATCCTCTCAATCTCACATATATATTTATAATTTAAGAATCAGAAAGCACAAATAAAGCGATTTAGTAACAATGTAAATGCACAGATGAAATAGTTATATGTTGTCCTTTATCTATACTAAATATCAGAACAACAAATACCCTAAAAAGACAGGCAGATGATACAACGTGTCAGGATTAAGAGCACGATTAGAACTGAAGCAAACTATGAAACTTGTGCATGCCCTGCTCCCAAACTGAGACAACTTTACCT